>NW_013665665.1:628746-636849 GCF_000517525.1 Limulus polyphemus | reverse complement strand
TTAAACGTAGGTAGTACTTTTGTAGTAGTAACACTAAGTCTACGACGTAACGTGAAACAAAAAAAAAAGAGTTATTTTTTTATGAAACGTCGTTTGTTTCATCGGCTCCAGACGTCACGTGCGTTCAAGTAAGACTTGCATAAGATCAAAATAGTAACCCCCCCCCCCCTCAGTCTAGCGTGATGTTGTATCGCTGGTACACTCTACGAGGCATAATATCGTCACCTGTTGTCCAAAGAACCCAAATTTTACCTTTAAAAGTGCATGCGTTTTAGGGACGATTCATTTTAATTTTTCTTGTAAACATTCCCCCTTTTTATTTGTTGTTGTTGTTGTTGTTGTTTTTCACTCCACCTTGATAAATAGATAGTATTCAATCTCCCTACTTAAGAAAGGCATCTGGAGTTGATAGTTATGTAAAGTAGTAGCTTCCTTTGTAATAAGAGTGCCAGATCACTAAGAACTATTGTTTGTTACCTCTTCTTGTTGAACTGCTTATACTAACATGAAATTTGTTAGGAAAACTTACAGACTAATCAATATTTAATTCGTGTAATACTGACTATTCAATGAGTGCCACAACTTAATTAAAATGATATACCACGAGATGCGTGATCAAAACAGTAATGACTCGTTGTTCATTTCACCATTCTTGTTTTAAAATAAAATAAAATTGTATTTCATTAACTTGAAGGTCTGTAACTATTTGTGTACAAAACATGTTATTTAAACTTGAAAAGAATATCTGCTGAGGCTCTTTTCCTGATCACCATTTAATGAAACTTATGATATGTGAATGAATGATATTAGTTTAGAAAAAATACTTCTTTGTGTGCTGTTTAAGTAATGAAAACTTTATAAGTTAAACAGTTAAAAATTGAAAATATGCTATGAACTCTTGTTATAAAACTCTTAGCTTTGTTCAAATCAGTCCTGAATTTTAAAGGTTCAAACATTCCCAGTTTACCCCTGAAAAAGAAAGATGCACATTTCGAAAATGCTCGAGTTATAGGGTTTTATCATTTTGTATCAAGACTTATTGAACCTACGTATTTTTCTTACATCATGAATATATTAGATGGTCATGCCTACTTTAGAGTTCCAAGCGTCAAGTGTGAATCAAAAGTTTCATTACTAATGATGTTAATTTTTCTTTCATATATATATATAATAGAAGCACATAGAAATGTATTAAAGACACTAAGCGTGAGTTAGAATTGATGACGAAATTGTTCATTAATCATAAACGACGATGATGGTTTATAATAGGGGTCGATCATGAATTTCAAAAAAATTATACTAGAACATATGGGCAAAAACCATCTTAAAAAAGAAGAATTGTTCTTGAAACAACACTCAAGACTTTCTATCTCAATGGCTAAGGTTGTTAAAATATTGATATAGCAAAAAAGTTAATTTTCCAATTGTTAGACAAAATTCAAAATCCATCCATTTGTTCTTCATATTATTATTATTATTCTTGTTTCACAAGCCTACAGAAAAAATAGCTATGAATAAGTTATTCAGACCTGAGCAAACCTACTAAAGAAACTCATGCATAGGTCATGGGACTATTTTTATGTTGATTCTTGAAAGAGAAGGAGGTATTTTATCAGTTTTTTCATCTCTACTGGCCAAGTTTCTCTTCGAAGCCATTCAAGCATTGAAGCCTTCGGCAAAAACGGTTAGGTATACTGCGTCAAAATCTATGCACAGCTACTAAACAAACTCTTGCGAAGGTTGTAGGGCTATTTTAAAGTTAATAATAGAAAGTCGAGATTTCCACCATCTAAAACTTTCTAAGTTCTCCTTAGCTGCCAATATAAGCTCTTCGAAATCATTCAAGCATTGTAGAAACGTAGAAGCCATTTAAACATAACAGTGTCTACAGCCTTATCATTATTGATTATAGTTTTTAAAAGCTGCCACTAAAAAAACGGCTACGAATATTTTACTGAAACCTAGACAATAGTAATAAATGCAGTACTGAGTATACCATATGGTAGTTTTAAAATTAATTCAAGCGCCTTCGTTTCTTCGACCTGAAGAGCTTTTAAAGTCCTTCACTTTCGGCATTGAAAAAAATTCGTTTTTTATTAATGAGCATTAATTGGAAGATAATATGTGCAATTTATAGAACATTAATTGGAAACTACGGCGTTAAGAATTCATAATTTTTCGAGTTCGCTGTTGTACTTTGTCTCTATGTGGTCTTCTGCGACTATTTCAGCGAGTTTTCTAATCATAATAGATTTCTCTACTCTAGTGAGAGGCGATTTATCTTACTTATTTTCATACTTCGCTGAAATTGTGAGTGTGTATTTTAGTATTATTTATTTTTGTTTCACAAGCCTGCAACAAAATCGGTTGGATATTTTGCACCAAAACCTAGACAGATATATACTATAGGAAAGCTGCGAATGTCCATGACCTATTTATAAAGTTGATTATTTTATGAAAAGCGGATTTGCATGGGTATAAGTACATAATATATGTGCTGTTGTTGTGAGCGGCTTCCTTTGCATTCGACGTTTGTTAAACGCGTGTTTACACGAAACCTCAGGCAGAAAACCACCTGGCTCAGTAAAATAATGATTCGGTGAAATAAATAGCCAATGCAGCAGTAAACTGTTGAAAAACATGAAACATTAAACTAAATACACATATATCGCTTAAAATTTATTTTCCTTAAATGCACATAAAAACTTAAGAAACAAGATAATTAATTTTTTTTATTTAAAAAGGGGAATAGGGAACATCAAAAAACTCTAAAAAAGTAAACAAACTCGACTGGAAATAGTGTCTACATCACCGTACTCTGCGCTGCACACAGCAACTATACTAAATGCAGTAAACTTAATGAATGGCCAACTTTATTATCGCCAAATAATCAATGCTAAATGAGCTCATGCTAATTGAAAGGAGCATGACTTTCGCTGATATACGTCAGTACAATTACCCTCGTTAGTTGAAAGGCGAATGTGATAAGTAGGTGAAATAATATTCTTTCGGAGAAGATTACATGCAAGTCAAAGGAAGTGCAGGCCTTAGCATTAGCTTAAAGTTAAGACTTTCAAGAAGTAAAGGTGAAAAAAAAAAATCAAAGATAGGAAGCTATAAAAATTGTCTTGAAATTAGTCCAACTAGCATGATCATGTACCAAAGTATCCAATCTTTTTCACATTGTACTACATAATCGTCAGAGTTCATTGTTTTGTTTTTTTAACCAACAAACCTAAACAACATAAGCCGAGACTAAACGTTATAGATATGATTAAAGTTGTTACCATACAAATGAGAGTTAGGGCAGAAGGTAGTAACGACTGAACCACATATTACAAGAAGAACTGAGAACCAATCTTAACCCGAAATGTTGTGAAACGAACCAGAAAATCACATTGTTTTTAGATAGCTAATACCTATCATTAAAAATATAAGCTTCTTAAACACACTTGTTCGCACATTCAAAGCTGAACATTTAATGTTTTTGTTTTATGAATCCTTCCACTTTCATGATTGAGAAGGGAATTTACCAAGACATACGTTTTCTAAATGTCAAGTACGTGATTCGATGAAATGTTTGTGCTGCTTGGATTCACGATAACTGAACACCCAAACTGACACAAGTGGAATATAAACCATTCACATTTGAGACAACCTTGTTACAAATACCGTCAAAGCGACATAACAAGTCATACCCGGATGCTGAAACTGGTTTCAGATATTTTTATAACAGTGTTATACATTTTATGAGACAGATGAAAAAGGGGATCATCTTATGCCTGAGAGCAAAGGAAATTATTTATATCTGTATCTATTAAGAGTATCTTGCATTTAGATAAACCATTCACGTCTTCTGAATATTCTTTATTCGATTCAACTAAAACTTAGACATATGTCCAAATGTAAATGTACTTATTCTCATCTTAGGGACCTTAAACAAATATATAGCTAAATAAGATGATATTCAACTTGAGTAAGGAAGAATATTATGCCAATATAACACCAAGTTGGCAAACAGCGATTTATAATCATAACAAAGTGATTTATTTTGGGGGAGAATATACTCCATGTTTCGACAGAAGACAGACCAATGTTCTGTCAAAAATATAGTATGTTTCTCCCAAAATAAATCACTTTGCTTATAATTTGTTGTATGTCGACTTATTATGATATTTAACCATATCTTTTTTGGGGGGATGGGGGCCATTCTTTCTCTCAATCTCTGTTTATAATTGGAAGGACTAAGACTGCTTATTCTTATCATTGACACTTTTGAGTTGTCTATATGTTAAAATTTTGTTTAACCTTTTATTTCCTTTTCTCTAGATTGAGAATTTTGAAATTTCCTTGCAATTAATTATTCTTTGTCTTTAGTGTTTTGTTAATGTTGTCTTGTTTTGTATGCCTCCGTTCAAAATGAGAAATGACTGTGTAGATTATCCTTCTGCAGCTTTGCGCGAAAAGTTGAAAGAAATAAACATCTTTAACCCTTAGTCAAAATATGGCTTAATATGTGGACGACATTCTTTTCATATGTAATAACACATAAAATAAATATTTTAATAAAATTTTGTGTAAAAGTTTAATGATTTAATGATTTAAATTACTGAATGATTTAAATGACTGTTAAGTTTGTTTAAGAGCAAAGCCACATTAGGCTATATGCTGTGTCCATCGCGGAAATCGAGCCCCAGATTTTAGCGTTGTAAGTCCGTAAACCTATCACTGCTCCAAAGTGGGACTACTTTTAAGATAATTAGGACTTAACTCTATTAAATAGAAATAATCATTTATTCTGAAGAACTACTTATCCAAATATTTTTCTTACTTCTATAACAAATACAGTTATATGCCGTAGATTAGCTACCAATCACCCCTATTACATTGACTTGGCATTAGTTTACGGCCAATTTTTATTTAATTCCAAATGATGAAATGATAACTAGTTGAATACTTTTTTTAATCTGAAAAATGCTTATCATTTCATTGCATCTGCTGATGGCTTGTTGAGATCTGATGTGATCAATAACTGGTTATCAACTTATTCTTTTAAGATAGGATCGTTAAATCAATCATATTTTTGTTCTGTTGTTTTTATGTAAAGTGTTCCTTTATTCAACTACTTTAAACTGGTTGTATAGAATGTTTATTATTCATTTGAATCAATCTGGTAAATATTTCTGCTTTAGATTACTAATTAAAGTATAAGCACTGTATGCAATAAAAATTATAAGAAAAACTAACATAAGATATAATAGTTGCCTTAAAATCAATACGTAAAACAACATCCGAAAGTGAACACTACATTAATCAAGGGTCTGTTCAGTAATATAAAAAAAATTACTTGAAAATATTTTTTGTAGTAAAATTGAGGTCTTGTTATCTCCAAGAGTTTCTTCTTTCTTTTTTGTTGAGTTTCGCGCAAAGCTACTCAAGCGCTACCTGTGATAATCGTCCGTAATTATGAAATAATAGACTAAAGGGAAGACATCTAGTCAGTACCACACACCGCCGACCCTTGAGCTGCTCTTTCCATCGAATACTGGGATTGACCGTTACATTGTACGCCCCACGGCTAAAAAGACGAATTTGTTTGGTGATTGGATTTGATCCTGTGACCTGTAGATTGCAAGTCGAGTGCTCTAACCGCCATGCCAGGCATCTTCAGGGTGAGAACGAAACCCAAAATGTAGAACTATTCAAGATTACATAATATACAGACGATATATGACTTTGTTCTTCAAGGCTGCCCCTGCACTTTCACCCTTAACTAAAAGTAAAAACGTCAGTCCACTTATTACACCTATCGTGAACAATTATTCTAGACTATATCAAACCTATGTTTCGATTATCATATTCACAGGATTCTATGAAAGGGCCCTGAAACTATTGTAAGTATAAATTATCTAATACATTATTCTATATTTCACTGATGATAACATATGGTGTATGCTATAAGTATGAGGTATGGATAATAAAAGTTTATTCGTATAATTTTTTAATCTGTGGAAAAAAGGATAATTACAATTATGTTTTTACTAATATCTTTATTAATTCTGTGTTGTTATATATATTCTTTAAAACCCTAACTAAACGAGTCATCCAATTTTTGGTTAAAGAAATTATTCCAGCAACGTATTGTGTTCTGAAGCGCTTGCGGATATGTTATAAACAATTTTGGATAATGTTTCATTCTATAACTATTTAACAATATTTACATTTCTAGCTAAGACGTTACTTACTAGCAGGTATTACAAATCTGTGAACGTAATGCTTTTAGTCTGGTCTTAACATCTGTTTTTATTTTTTTACATGTTTCAATGAAGCAGTTTACAATAATGCTGAATTATATAATTATAGACAAAATATTTTTTTAAGCAAACGGGTGTATTAGTTCCTAGTTATGCACTAATAAATGACCAGAAATATCTGAGACAACAAAAAAAAACAAATTTATTTGGATTACAGTAACCCTAAAACCAAATGACTTTGTACTAAAGAAGAAATGGCATATACAATATGAGCTGCACCATAAGTGCACGTGAGTTAAACAGTGAAGTCAGAGTTCCCTAGAATTCAGGTATAGCCATCTCTAATTTTGAACTACAGACCAGAGGAAAGACAGCCAGTGCAGCATCCGTTATCATTGTCTAATTCTTTGAGCCTAATAACGATTCGCTGCCCGACACGTTACCCATTAGTACATGTTCAGTTCTTTTTAAAATACAGATTAGTGTGAGATGCAAAAAAAACAAACCTGATACTCGAACAGGGAGAATAGAATAAGTTTCTTGGATGACGGAAAAATATTCAAGATAATATGATCTAAGGTAACAGAAAGCATTGTAAATGAATATATATAAAGTCGATTAAAACATTTATCATAACTGAACACGAGGAAAAAGATGCATAACACAGATACTTCATATATGTACATACGAACATGCTTAAAAAAAAGGTATGTTTTTATAAATTTGCCCATATACATATTTGGGTACAAACCAGTTGCTTGGTGGACGGAAAAATATTTAACATATATGATCTAAAGTAACAGGGAGCATTGTAAATGAATATATACAAAGTCGATTCATATATTTAGTATAAAAACTAACTCTAACATACACATCATGAATTGTAATATTATTAGCTGGCAAAAAATTCTATGTAGAGATATATATATTAGTGCTATCAATAATCAAATATGATTAAAAATATTATAAATTATAAATATTGGATATTTCTAGTTAATTGTAATATAATAAAATCACTTGTGACACGGTCACTTTTATTTTATACTAAACGTAAAGAGCAATTTAAAAGATTACTGATAAAACCAGTAATGTAAAGGTTAAGTCTCAAGTAAACGTTCCAATTCAGAATATAAAGCACTGTAAAACTCTACAGATCACTTAAAAGTTTTAATATGTTGCTTACGCCTTAATATTAAAGAGAACTTTTGTACATCAGGCAGAATGTATATTTTGGAGCGACGTGAAAGTTAGTTTGTTTATAGATTTTGCAATTATAGCCTGAACTGAAAGCATTAAAATCTAAACCTTAGTGCTAATATTATAGCTAATAGTTTTATGGTGCCTTTCATGGTATGTTCTGAATAAGAATATTAGAATGTTGAAGAGTAAAGCAAGATGTAAAAGTTGCCAAATAAATACTACACTTTTGTCGAATTATAAAACATTTTCATTAATTCTCAAACTTTGAAGTAACTTTGAGAAGTTACTATAAAGAGAGAGAGGGAGAGAGGTTACTAATAGATAAAATATTAAAAGAAAATTACAGGAAATGTGATATTACAATATGTAGATTCTGAAGAGAAATCGTTCGATGATAGTCTATTCCTAGAATCTCTTCTTATGCGTCCTATAATAAAAAAGGCTTAGAAAGATGAGTACCTCTTAGATAACTTACATACCCAAGGCAATAAATTACACTTGGCAGATCGTTGCATAAGGAAATGACATGTCCGTAATCTTTGTTCTTAATTGCATGAAAGAACCAAACTTGCAAGATATAATTGCCTTGTGTATATATATATATATATATACATATATACATACCTATAACATGTAGTAGGTTCGTGTG
>NW_013665665.1:615625-627774 GCF_000517525.1 Limulus polyphemus | reverse complement strand
CCTTGTGTATATATATATATATATATATATATACATACCTATAACATGTAGTAGGTTCGTGTACAATATTTTGGGTTATGAACCTTAAATGAGTCAAGATTCCTCGATAACACTTGTTTTGTTCTTTATGACACAAACACCTCAAATCGAACAACGAAATACTATCATTTATTTTATCCCCGGATCTTTTACCTATACTTTATCTTAGTCATTTTTTAGAGCCGCAAATGCTCTCATGGTTATTAATTCATTCAAATCCCAAGACAGTATTAACCAGTTAGCAATGTTTTTAACCAGTTAGCAATGTTGCATTAACTCTTTAAGGAAAAACATACGAAGAGAGTAACTGATTTTAAGATCTGTGGTTTAAAAACAAAAAGGAGGAGGGACATTACTCAGCTCTTCACATTCCCGGCGAGGGCGTAATAGAACATGATAAAGTCACGCTAGATAACCACAGTATTTTAGCCGTGCTGCATATCACGGCCGTCTTTCTTTATCACGCTCTTTGCGAGACTTTTCTGGCTAGAAAGCCTAATCATATCCTGTATGTCTCACACCCATAACAGAAACCGCTTCTACTTGCTGGCATTGTTTTGATAAAAGCAGCTTCCAAATCTCCCATCGCGAATCTAATGGCGTACAAGGACGTCTTAACACTGATGCATTAACTTCTTCCTGCGTGGTTTTACGACGTTCCTTGAACTTATGGGTCCCGACAGCTTGTAAGTCTCCACATACGTCACTTCTGTGTGTTATTACTGTTCAGCTAAAGCTGGGGATCAAGAAACTGTTACACACTTGTTGTGAAAACAGTACGGGGACACATTTTGAATGTCAGTTATTTGTTTTCTCCTTCTAGAATCTCCAAGAAGACAGTTCTATTTCATGTTCCATGCTAACTTTAGTGTAACAAGACTTTAAAGGATAATTAGCAAATTTTGATGTTATTGCTCACCATAAATTGTTGTGGCTCAGCGGTAATCTTATAACGCTAAATTTGGGGCTAAATCCCTGCAGTGGGCACAGCACAGGTAATCAGTTGTGTATCTTTATGCTAAACTTTAATCAACAAAAGGATGATAAATGAGTGGTATTTCACTAGTCAAGGCATTCTGGAATGTCACAGTGTTTGTTTGTTTTTTTTTAATTTCGCGCAAAGCTACACGAGGGCTATCTGCGCTAGCCGTCCCTAATTTAGCAGTGTAAGACTAGAGGGAAGGCAGCTAGTCATCACCACCCACCGCCAACTCTCGGGCTACTCTTTTACCAACGAATAGTGAGACTGACCGTCACATTATAACGCCCCCACGGTTGAAAGGGCGAGTATGTTTGGTGTGACAGGGATTCGAACCCGCGACCCTCAGATTGCGAGTCGAGTGCCTTAACCACCTGGCCATGCCGGGCCTCACAGTGTTACGAAGTAGTATATATCACGGCAAACGGAAATCACCACAAGGTTGTTGTTGTTGTTTGCCGAATTTCGCGCAAAGCCACTCGAGGTCTATCTGCGCTAGACGTCTCTAAATTGTAAGTGGCAGACCATATGGAAAGCAGCTAATCAACACCACCTACCGCCAACTCATTGGCTACTCTAATCTATCAGTGAAATTTGACCATCACTTTTATAACGCATCCACGGCCCCTAAGCGCAAAGCGCGATTGTTTTTTGCTATTGCTGTATGCTATAATGAGACGCGAACCATAGTCGGTCCATAGTCAGGCACACTAACAACTGAGCCGCCCTCAGCCCATCTGCTATATATAAGGATATTAACAACCAAAAAATAAGACTAGTAAAAACTCTAGGGTGTCTAGCATTTCAACAAGTCCATCCACTTCCTTTCTTTACCTTGTATTTCTAGCTTTAAAATAATATGAAACCCGAGAAAGAAAGGAAAGTTAAGGAAGTTTCCTAGGTAATAAAACTAATCAATATCATACTCATTGGCTTTATTTTAAACTATACATGGTAGAACTTCATTATTTTTCTGTTTGCTTAAATCTATTATAATATGTATTTTTCTTCCATTTACTATGATTATATTATTATTTTAAAGAACTTTTATTTTATATTGTTACGTATTAGAATTTCAAATGGTCTGAAATTGAGTTAACTGATAATTGTACTTTGAATTTAGTAGTTAAGTAAAATACGATATATAGCCAGTTTATGATATTTGCCAACAAGATTTATACACACAGTTTCCCTACTTTTTTACACAAATACGTTTTAATATACACACAACAATACAATATACAATAACAGTTATTACAAATAGTTATTACAAACAATGATTTATAAACAAAAGTTTCACAAACTTACAAAAATATAAAGTCTTCTTTCTAGTTTAGAACTTCCTTGATATCTTATCGAGTGTTCACGATGAACAAGTTGATATAAGTACAATTCACTTAGTAGGGAGCTAGCTAGTCCTGTAGTACTCGCTGATCACACGCCGATTCACCGATGACGTTAGGTATTGTTTTCGTAAAAGTACTAATGTCCGATATGAATCCACAAAAGTTGAATGATTTGTAATGTTCGAAATTTATAAACATTCCTGGTCAATATACCTGAAGTTTCCGATTAATAAGCGTTAATCATAGTTGTAGCCTACGAAGTTTTTTTAGCACACGAAGTAAAGCAAACCAATAACAGATACTCTCTTTTGGCGCTTCGTGTTAGTTATATTTATAGGCTGCGGAGGCTTTCTAAAAAATTCAGATTACGTAACAATACAAATTTAAGGGTTTACGTATTCACATATATTGTTGATTCTTACTCTCGAAAATCCTCTACAACTTCAGAGAATAGGCGGGAGTTTCGCAATACACATTTAACAGTATAAGCTATGTATGTTTCTAAATATAAATTTAATCTAATGAAACATTGATATTGAAATGAATATATAATAATAAATTCGTTACAATATTTTTTCATATATTTAGTTCTTATGAATTTTCCGTTATATTTGTATTTTATATTTACAGTGACATAATATTTTCCCTTTATATTGGTTTTTTTAGCTTTACCCACGTGACTGGTTCACAGCTACGCCATTGCTCAATCACATCTACTAGGATGTATATTACTTATTATGTAGATCCAACTGTTTGGTTGTTTATTGTTAAGTATCATTTTTAGAAATCACCTGGTCATTTAAATCAAACACATAATTTGAAAGATGATTAAATAAATAAGGGTCTTAGATTAGACGTGCTTAACATTTAACACATTAAGTACAACACTATTTCCCAGTATACTATTATAATATCAGTTGTTGAATTCGTATGTCCCTCTTTGGCCGAAATTCAAATGCAAGAAAACCCGAAGATTATTACAACTACAAGTTTAGACACGAATAAAAACATTGGAATGAAATTCAGCACTGTAATCAACTTATTATAAAATATTGTTTCATTCCTAAAAAATATATCATATCACTAGGTTACGGATGTATTTCAATCTGCTAAAAGAACGTAGTCAGTGGACAAGAAATAGACGGAAATTAGATAAGTTTGCAGTGCCATCTGGTGTTCCAAGAATTATTCTTATAAACTTATAAACATTCTTATGGTAGTACATTCTCACACAAAATAATCTGAAATACAGTATTTATTAATGAAGACAGTTCATTAGTGCTAATTAATCAGGTATGTAACATTTAAAAGCAGTTAGTTAATACATCTGCCAACCCTGCGTCGGAGGATTGGAAACAAAAAATTAAACATTAAGCAATGTTTTAAACAATGTCTTTGTTAATGAAGACAATCTGGTAGTGCTGACTAACCAGGTAAGTTACATTTAGAAAGAATGAGTTGATTTGTTTGTTTGCTTGTTTGTTGGGGATATTCAAGTAAAGCAACAGAACGGCTACCTACTCTAGCCATCCCCAATTCTGAGTTGATAGGCTAATAGAGGGAAGGCAGAATAGCCAAGAGCACCAACCACCTATTCTTGGGGCATTCTAATCTAATAGTGGGACTTAACCCGTCATTCTTACAATGCACCTACCGTCCCGAAATGCAGAGAACGATTAGCAGAAACCGAATGTGAACCATGAATCCTAGGATTCACAGTTAGGGACCACTAACCCATAGACTACGTCCGTCCCAATTTAAATGATATATCTGCCAGAAAGTTGGAGGTGAAGAAGCGACAGCAAAGTCAACGTTACTGCAAGCGGCGGTAAAAGTTAATAACGTAGCAAATCGTAAAAGGTTTTTGTTGATTTCTAACAACCTCAACCAATTAATCAAATGTTTTATTATCTTCAAAAACAATCGACTTCTAGAAACACAAAAGTACAAAGTAAGGTCGATAATGAAATTAGACTTTACATTATACATCTGCATCTTTATTGTTTGTTTTAAAGAAGACCAACTAGGCTGGTATTTACCTGACTAACATTCGAACTTCTACAGTCCGAGTTCTTAATAAGATTTTTCTTGAAAGTTTCACTAAGCCTTGATTCATAATGTAGGTTAAGACCAGATCAGGGTGTTACAATTAACGCTCGTATAGATACAAGGATATCAGCAGCACACACTTGTATACGGTGAAAATAAAATGAATGCGCAAACTCAAAGCAATTCAGAAAGGGCAGAGCAGAATCTAACATAAGTTGTACACGCCTACATAAGCAGAGTGTTTGACGTCAGAGAAGTCAGTTGAATTTTGAAGATGTAGGAAGATGTTTTCATGACTATTTATACCACGAAGTTGCATTAGCTGGAGGAATAAACTTGATACATGATGCTAGCCTACGCATAACTTGTTTAAATAAATAACACTAAGTCATCAGCACATTTAAAAGTACACTCCTTCCCAAGTTACAGTATGCTGAATATCCTGTTGTTATTATAGAAGAATCTCGGAATCAGTGTTTGTACAGAAAACATATGCTGAATTAAAAGAAAATAACGTGAAATTGTTGGCTGTATAAAAAGGGGCTGTGTATTGCCCCCCCCCAGTGGTACAGCGGTATGTCTGGGGACTTACAACGCTAAAAACCGGGTTTCGATACCTCTGGTTGGCAAAGCACAGATGGCCCATTGTGTAGCTTTGTGCAACCATACGTTTCCTTTCATCGTTGACGTCATTATTTTATGTGACGTAAAATTTGCTGGAACAATAAATAAGTTCTATACAGCCAAAAATCGTTATAAATGAACAGCAAGTGTATATACCGTTAATAATGGTTATAAATACGCGATAAATTTCTTTTCCCAACAATAGTTATAAATACACAACACGGTTTGTTTGTTTGTTTGTTTGTAGTTAATCAATTACGTTCTGTCATTAAGTAATATCATCAAATGTAAATATCTTATATTTAAAGCTATCTTATATTCCATTAACCGAAGCACGTGTAAAGGAAATAAAAATGAAACTAAATGCTAATACTATAACATAAACCGTAGCTTCCTTTTTCACTGTAGAAAAATAATGACCCAAGGAGTAGTTGACAAATATTTTAGTTCCTATGATTGGTCGCAAGTAATGATCATCTACCTATTTTGGGAGTTTTTGTTTCTTGAATAATATCTCGCATAGGGTTGCACAATTCTCAAAATGAAACTTTTATGTTGATGGGTTTTAGCCTTAGTAATACATTTCTTGACTTTATCCTCTACTTGTTTAACACTTTAATTTGTATTAATTTTATTATCTTTTTAGCTAGATGTCATCCAGTCTGTATGTAATTCTTCTCAACCTTAAATATAGACTCTCTTCTTATGCTGTGTGCGAATATTTCGTTTTTTAAGTAATGACTTGGATCTCCAGTTTACTGTGTTTCTTTATTATAAGAAGAAGTTAGGGTGTTTATAATAAATTTACATTATAACCTTTATATAACCCGTTATCCAGTTTTCGAAGAAAGGATCGGAATACCGTTCAACTATAGTTTTGATTTATGTCTAAGCCGTATGTTTGTAATTCAACCAACTGTCTCCAACTAATAATAGACACTCTTTCAAACTAAATGTTGCAAAAAAGTATTTTAAAGTCTGCATAGAGTTCAGTATAATTATATTCTTTAGCAGCAGGTTGTGCTGACAGTAACGGTAAGTATGACTACCAGTTTATCTTTGATAAGTATAAACATACTAGGGAGTGTGTTGTTGTATACCGTCGTAATATATCATGTTTCCGTACTTTTATTGATAGTAAAAAAAAGTAAAACGAGATGTTAACAAGCTGATAATAATCGAAGCATTGGATGTATGACATTTCTAACATGTTTATGTTTTAGTTTTCATTGCGAATGAAGGTCTATGTCCAACCATGATTTTTATCGACTTTTTAAATGTGGGTTATATAAGATATATATTTTTTGCTCATAATAATAATAAATTTTGGGTTATAAACAGTAATTACTAATAATAAATATTTAGCTGGTCTAAACTTGTCACCGCCTCAAATGGTTATAACCGTGAATAAATTTGGAAAGTACTGCAATACAAAACATTCACTGTTCTTTATCAACATTGGTGAAGTACCCAGTTTTTAAAATTTAAATCGTTTGAAGTAGAATTGTTGTTTGTTTTTTCTTACCACAGTGATAATACACTCCAGCAAGTATGACACACACGCCAATATTTGTCTGACACATGTCGAGTGGAAAGAAATTCGCGCTCTGGAAATAACATTTAATAAAAGCTTTGTACCATGGTCTCAAATCTCTCTTAGGATAGTTGTCTCTTATCTATCGCAAATAATTATTAATTGCGTGGAAAATTTTTATATGTATTTGTATGTGGCGCCATCTAGTAAGAGATAGTTTCACTATACGTCGTAAAATCGTCTAATTGGGTGACAGATGAAGTGTACAAGAACCTTCTATACTATTCTCCTACAATTCATCCCTTATGTCATTGATTATAATTACTTATTGTAAAAAGTTGTTTTTAATGCTCAAAAATGTTGTATAAACAAGAAGCTTTGAGTTGAATGTAATGATGAAATTTGTAATAGCCAGTTTGTTCGAAGAACTAGATGAGGTTCTGTATATCGCTAAAAGCGTGTTTCCTACCTCTTAGTGAATACATAAAACTATAACTACTTTCATTTCTATTTCTTATTATAATAGTCCATAGTTTTCGTAATTAAGTCTAGCAATACGTCCGGTTAATCCATTGCTTCCGCAATGTCTGCAACTGACCTTCGAGTTCTCTTTGGTTCGATAGTTGTTTCGATTGTATATGGACCTGCATATGTTTGAGTATTTTTTAACACCTAATCTCATTCAGTACGCTTCTTTAATGACATGCCATAAACTGAATGTACAAGAAGCCTTTTCTGCCTATATAATATCCATCAACATGTACTCGTGCAAACAAGTCTTAGTTCCTTGCAATATTTCTCATCCGCAGACCTTGTATGGCGTGGACAGTAGTTTTCATAAAGCATAATACGTTACAGCTATAATACGCATTTAGCTTGACGTTTCGATTAATCGCGGTAAATTGAGGGCTTATAACGCTAAACATCGGGTTTCGATGCTCGAGGTGGGTAGAGTACAGACAACCCACTGCGTAACTTTGTGCTTAAAAAGAAACAAACAAGTTTCCAATGATATTGATTTGTTACACCTTTTTCCTTTTATGTTTTTCGAGTAGATTACATTTAATTGTGAATATTAGTTAGTGGAAACATTTGTAGAGATTTCGTTGATCAGTCAATTTATCACATATCAATTATAAGTTCTCAGTCTTTTGTTGCCGTTTATATTTATACATCACGAACAAATTAGATTGAATCATGCTGTTGCAAAATGTATTCATGTGACGTGATAAGAAAATAACTTAATTAAATAATGTAAAATAAGTTATTCATTTCGATGCTGTTCAAAAAACCAATTACATCCATCGGATTTTCAATATCACTTAGAGTTCAGTGGGAATTCAATAACGATCCTTCTTATATTTCTTGCTATCTTGGTGTACGCTCCACTTTATTTCTTAGCTGTGTTTTATAAAAATTCTATATTTAATGTGTTTCAGAAATAAAATAGTTGGCAAGGCTTAAGCTGTTCACGATAATCGAGTATATAATACAACGTCCTGCATATTTTTATTAGATTTTTTTTAACCTTTTTAATCAAATATCCCAAAGCCGAAAACCGCATTTTTATTATATTTTACAACTGAATTAGTTTCTATTATAAAATACAGTTTCCACTTTACATTATTAGATCATACTGTTTCTTTTGTTTTGTTTTTTACTTTCTTCATGTTCAATAGTTAGTGTTCTCTGGCTGTGAATCCGAAGGTTCAAAGTTCGTGTCCCATTACTGCATGAACTCACTCCATATTATGAGACCATAGTGGTAAAATCCCACTAATCGGTCGGACAAGACTAGCCCAAGAGATGGCGGTGGGTGCTGTTGGCTAGCTGCCTTCCCTCCAGTCGCATAACTCAAAATTAGGAAAGCTATGGGCAGACAGCCTTTGTACAGGATTAGGTGAAAATCTAAAAAAGGGCAAAAAACTTCTATGTTAGGGATAAAATGTTGTGGTTTTGATACTATATGAAGAATGTTTATATCTTATGATAATGAAAAGAAGAACATTTACGAACTTTGGCGATGTAGTGAAGTTATGCACCGTTGAATTTAATAAGTGGCATAGCCTACTTGTAATAAGAAATTGATAAAAAAAAACAGTCAGCTGAAACAGTCTTCACATTATATTTTGTAACTGAAATACTTGGTTGTTATATAATTTAAGATAACTTTTACAATAATAATAGGCAAGAAACTGATTATACGGTGTTCCCCATCCCCCAGGGGCACAGCGGTATGTCTGCGGACTTACAACGCTAGAATCCGGAGCACAAATAGCACATTGCGTAGCTTTGTGCTTAATTACAAACAATATAGTATTTTCAATCTGAATGGCACCTTATACGACACATAGGCGAAGTGGTCAGTTCAGAGACTTCCTAGGCTCAGGCATAATCATCTTTAATTTGTATTTGCTGATCATAGGGAAGGCAAACAATCTGCAGCACCTTCCTTCTACTCAGTTATTCTTAACCAAATGCTGATAGTGACTATCACTTTTATAACGCGCCCAGGGATGAAAATGCGGAGTATGTTCAGCGGCATATTGCGGATTTGAACTTTGGATCTTCTAATCCGCAGACCAGCACGCTAACCATTAGATCATGCCTGACCTTTGATTTTTGCCAGATCCTCTGCATATCAAAAGGGATAATCATAGTACCCTTGCTTTTTATTGTGCAGTTTTGTAAAAGTTGTATTAGGTTGGAGAAAAAGACAAAGTATGAAAGTTTGTTCAGTGAGAGTTCCTATATATTTTTATATCGTGAAGTATATCTCGAGGGCACAGTTTCTTTATAATCTTACAAAGATACAGTTCTTTCCTCCATTCCGACACGATAAACTTCTATTCCAAACATTTCTATAATACAGAAAGATATGAACATTTGCTCAGCAAACCTCCTAAAAAGAATGAACCTCAAAGCAATAAAATCAACATCGTTTGTAAGCACATTTTATTGGTTATCCTAATAATACCCATTTTACTCCATACTTTTACTTCAATAGTCATATAGTATAAACTTATATTTCTGTTGTTTGAGAAAAAAAGCTAGGTATGTAAAATGTGCTGTGATAATTGTTGTTGTAGTAAAAAATATAAAGGCCAGAAACTTTCAATAATAAGTTTATAAGGATCAAGCTTAATGTATCAGTAAATCCAATAGTGTCATTAAGCGAAGTATTTTCAATAGAACCCTTATAGATGACACAATATATCCACCCATCTCCAATACTGGCGTATCTATGGGTCATTTTCTGGTTGTGTGAGAGGAATTTTCAATAGAACCCTTATAGTAATACAATATTCCCACTCTTCTGCAATACTCACGTATCCATGGGCCATTTACTTGTTGTGTGAGAGGAATTTTCAATAGAACCCTTATAGTAATACAATATTCACACTCTTCTGCAATACTCACGTATCCATGGGCCATTTACTTGTTGTGTGAGAAGCATTTTCAATACAACTTTTATAGATGACACAATATACCCACCCTTCTCTAGTACTCACTTATTCATGAGCCATTTACTTGTTGTATGAAAGGAGCTAGATGACAATATTCTGTGATGATTGTAATTGTTTCACAATAAGAGAGTAATAAGTAGTTAAGAATTAGAGGTGCAGATGTGATAAACTCATCAAATATTGTAAATAAACTAAAATATTGCATTTCTATAACCAATAAGGACATGTTTTAAAATCAGTTTTGCCTAAAACATACATGTTTAATCAAATAAGCTATTTCGAGAGTTTCGTCGTTACCTGTTTATTTTTGCACATGTCTGTTCACTAAACCGTAACTATTATCAAAAGCATTATAGCATTAAAATGTTATACTTAGATTATGAACAACTTAAGTAACTATAAAGTTAGTTCTAAATATTATGAGTTAAGACGAGATAAAACAGCATAAATACCTAAATCATTGGAATGTGAAATTCTTAAACATAAAATATTAATAAAGTATGATAAAAGCGCTGGCGAAAACTGTATATATATACTAAGTGTGAGAATATTATAGGGTGAAACATCTTTATTGAAAAACAATGTTTTTAGGTTGGAAGAAAAATACAACTATGTATAATTGTCCACCATTCGATATTAAACTTTCTTTATTATCTTATCAGAAGTATTCTTGTATGAATACCTTCAAAATAGACCCGTTAGGCTTAACGTTAGCATCCACTTGGAGCGCCACTGTTGAAAAGTCATATGAAACCTGGAAACGCCCAACAATCGATCACCACTAAGACACACTTGCTAAATTAAAAAGCATCGTACTCGCCAGTTTCCGCATTATACACTATACATCTTAATAAATCAATAATGCTGGCTCTGAGAGTGCCACCTGTCGTAGATTTTTATTCTAGGGTGTAGATTCTCTGGTTCTAAGGGGTAAATCCTCAAACTTATTGAATATATTTCATTAAATATGCTATTTTCATCCGGTTATAAGTTCAGAGTATATTACTAATATCGGTTGCCTCAGAGACTTGACACCTTATATATTTAGGTATATAATACAGTAGAAATAATGGTAGCATTGTAATTATGGTAATTTTAGCTTAAGGTTAAAAGGATAACTCCCTTTTCCCTGCAAATTCAAACACATTTCTATTGGTAAACGATTACAAAACTGAATTGAAACGAATTAATACACAGACACAATCAGCCACGAGGCTTTGAAACATTAAAGCTTCTATAAAACGTTTAAACTTAACATGTTGGTTGTCCTAAAAGTACAATATTTTATTATGATTAAGGTGTTATTATTGTATCGTGAAAGTTTATTTGTAAATGCTCTCGATGTTTGCAAGCATTAGTCATGTAATATACAGGGTTGCCCAAAATGGAAATATACTGCTCTGATGCTTCTTATATATAACGTGTCTTATCTTACAAATACACTATTATTACAATGAAATACATTTCTGTGAACTAACCTATTACATTCGCATTTACGTTTGTGTTTATAATGTGTTATTTGGGTACATACTGTGTTCAGAACATGCATTTCTTCTATACTTATTTAAGGGTTATACTGCCTTTGAGGCGCATTTATATCTTACACTTTAGAACAAATCTCCAATAATGCCCCCGGTGGCTCAGCAGTAAGCTTGAGGATTTATAATTCTAAAATTCGTGGTCAGATCCCTTCGACGAGTACAGTGCAGATAGTATATTGTACTGCTTTGCGCTTAGAACCAACCAAGCAACTTTCCAATAATAGCTTTTATGTTAATTTTTATATTACTTGCTATTATTTAATGCTTTTATCTATATGTTTTGTTGCATAAACGTATATAATTTAGATGGTAGTTTTTACCTAATAAGAATGATCTAAAATGATCGTTGCATCTACAACATGATCTAATCAAGAATTAGCATTATTGCATAAAATGACCAATTAATAATCTACATTTTAAGTCTGATTATATCCAATCTTTTCTATAGTAAAAATACAATTTGAATTTTTGTAAGTACTGTTTCTAAGAGCCAGCATGAACCGCTGCACTAAACACAATAACAATTTGCATTAGAACTAAAGTGAAGCCCCCCAGTAGCACAGCGGTATG
>NW_013665665.1:611874-615604 GCF_000517525.1 Limulus polyphemus | reverse complement strand
GGGCAGAGCACAGATAGCCCTTTGTGTAGCTTTGTGCTTAATTTCAAAACAAACGAAATAAAGTGTACAACTATTTATTGGAGTAGTTTTCTTTTTTTAATTTGAATAAAAGAGTTAGTGAATGAATAAGTATCGTGCATTTTCATTCCATTTGCTTGTATTCCAAAGTTAATATTATATACATTATTGTATTATCGTAAAGTTTATACTTGGTTTAATGTTAAGAATGTATGTTTCGTACATTTGACTGGAGAGGGGGATAGTAGTGTAAATACATAAGGTTGAGGATATGATTTCTGCGAATGAAATAATAAAATGCACTTCACTTGACAATATGCGAAAAAAAAAAAACACTCTAGGACTTGCTTTAATGTCAGCAAAATCCACACTTAGGCAACTGGCTACCTATAAAGTTTCAATAATATTCTTGGGTTTTCAGCCAAGACTTTGTAGTGTGAAGACAGACAAAGCTTACCATCTGTCAATTCAGCAGAACTTCGAGCCCGCGGGTTATGAGTTAAGCTCAGAAAAGACTTGGCTTTAAAACCGCAAAGATGAGTACAAAGATGACGCAAACAGACTAGGATAAGTGAAAAAAATCATACTGACTGTACATAAAGCATCGACTTAATGTTTAAATGGTGCAAAATGTGTCAGTTGCAATTCAAACAGATATACTCAGCCCTGTGTATCTCTAAGTCTCATCTTAACTGCTGATTCATTTGAAATGAATGTTATCTATAATTGCTAAGAAATATCACTAGCTACAAAATGTTCGATATGTACCGTAGCAGTCGGTTATGCGATTACTTATTATTTGCTACAAATCCCTTGCGAGAAGAAATGTCATTTTTTTTTGTTACATACTTTTCAGGTTTTTTTTTTTTTTTTTGTCGTATGAGCGTAAGACATAATCGTTTTTATTCGGATATTTTTTACATATGATAGAAAACAGAAGATTAATCTAAGTTCGTAATTGTTTTGCTTGGAAAAAATCTATAACGTTACGCCAGTATTTACGTTGGACTTCCTGATATCACAGTTTGCTAATTTCTAGAGTCTTCACTGTGTTTATTTGTTTCAAAAATTTTATCGCAAACTTACACAAAAGCTATCTGCAATTAACCGCCCCTAATTTCGAACAGATAGACTAGCTAATCCATAGCCCTCACCGCCATATCTTTGGCTAGTCTTGACTGATCAAATAATAGGATTTTACGGTCACCCTTATAGCGTACTTACGGTTCCAATGTACGGAGTGTATTTTTTATGGAAACAAATCAAGAACCAAGAATCATCGGATTCACAGTGCGAGTGAGGACGCTAACCAACAGACCACACCTGGCTCCACGATGATGCATGGTAAGACTTAATAGCACACAATTCAAACACATTGGGGGCTATATATTATTACTAACTTGTATTTACCCCTCAGTGGCTCAGAGGTAACTCTGAAAGTTTATAATGCTAAATGTTGGATTTAGATACCTATGCTAGGAACAACACAAATATTTCCCTGTGCAGCTGTGTGCTTACCAACAAACAAACAAGTTTTGTTTACTGTTAGTGAAGTAAATGTTGTGACGTAACTAACAGGTAATAAAATTCATGCTATCATACAGAGTTTTCTTATTTTTGCAATATTTCTTGCTGTAATTATGTCTTTGCAAAATATATCAAGATTTTTAATTGATTTTTACAATATGTTTTTAATCCATATTGAATATATTTTCTAACTTCATAAAAGCAGTTATATAACTTGCAATTTAATAGGCAAGTGTGAACAACTAGAATACATTTACCGAAGCAAATGAATTGAAATAAGGCCGTTTGAAACGAACCAAGTGTGAATATCTTATTTACTTGTCATTAGACATAAATATTAGGCCTATTATATCTTTTAACACTGCATTATTTATCAATTAATTTAATTATACTCATGCTTTTCCAGCTTGAAAAAGGCGTTTACACCATAACAATTGTTATTGTAACAAATGTTTTATATAATAGTGTTCCGACCACTATTGTGTTTGTCCCATCAGGCTTGATGAGCTTTGGATTGAGCGAAACGCGTCGTCGGCAATGAATAGCCTAATCTACTAGGTTTGAGAACTTTAATAGACTGCAACTGCCTGTTGAATGGAGAGGATACAAAATTTTGGTTTTTAAACTGAGGTCTGCTTCAGGTTACAGGTCTCAGTATAGTAGCCGAAACGTCGTCTCCTTTTTCTAAAAGCAGCAAGTTGCAGTCCATTAAAGTTATTAAACCAACTATGTCCACTCTGCTTACAGCTCCACAGAAACAACTGGTCTACTATCAATGTGTAGTTAGCCCATAGCTTAGTAGCAGTTGTATCTAGAAAATGGAAACAAGGCTGTAATTTTTTTATTCGTACGACAAGTATTTAGATTGTTTCTTTATCAAGACGAACATCTTCAGCAAAACAACAACAACAATAAAATACACTTGTTAATGTTTAACTAAATTATTATACGACGTAGGTGGTTGCCGAGGGCGACAAATACTCAGGTTCCAGTATGAATAGGAGCGCAGCCATCGCCGGCTTTACTTCAAATATACCATGAAGGTGACCTCAGTTGCAACATTTTGGTAATTAGTAAGATATTTTTTTTGATCAAACTGGAATGTGAAGTGAATAACCAGATCACTTCCGTGGTACTTGATATTTTAAAGGATTCTTTTGCTCTCCAAACTTGGTATTGTTTATTTCTATACATGTTTAATTTAGTACTGTTAAAAAGTATTTCGTTTAAGTGAAACCAGCCTATTTTTGTGCTTAAGTATATTTCTTTGGTAACACGTGCTTAAAAACGCTTTTTCAACTCTATTTATGAACTGAATTTTGTGATCGTTTTGTGAACATGCTATAAGCCAATAAAGATAAAAATGTTATCTTCGTTTTTCTATTTTACTTTGTAGCGTACAAGGTGGAACCTGTCGCGTTTTCCAAGAAATAGTTTATAACCTTGTACTTTTAACATCGTTAAGTGGGAAGAAAGACAGCATTCAAAGAGATGAATAGCCATGCTGTCAACAGTCTTTCATGTTGTATGCTGTAACATGAAAGGACATTGGTAGCAGTTAATAATAATAATAAAAAAAATATATTATGATGTTTTATTTCAGGAAAAAGATGTTTTTATATGATCTTGTCTTTTCCCAAGAAAAAAACTTTAAAATGTTTCCTAAAAGGATCTTGCTTAATTTAACCACATCAATGGATAATATTAGCCGCTTACAGCTTTTTTGCGGGAGGTGTCCTAGCGGTACACTTGAGTCAGTCTCTAACACAAGATAGGCCCGGCATGGCCAGGTAGGTGGTTAGGGAGCTCGACTCGCAATCTGCAGGTCGCGGGTTCGAATCCCCGTCACACCGAACATGCTCGCCCTTTCAGCCGTGGGGGCGTTATAATGTGACGGTCAATCCCACTATTCGTTGGTAAAAGAGTAGCCCAAGAGTAGGCGGTGGGTGGTGATGACTAGCTGCCTTCCCTCTAGTCTTACACTGCTAAATTAGGGACGGCTAGCACAGATAGCCCTTGTGTAGCTTTGCGCGAAATTCAAAACAAACAATGAAAGATATATAATTAATTTTTCTGAGACGTTAAAACAAATTATTAAAAAACACAGTTTGTGGATTACCACAAATTTACAGTAACGTAAAATGAATTCTATAGAATCAACTCCCTACTAATTTTTTTAATGACA
>NW_013665665.1:610989-611621 GCF_000517525.1 Limulus polyphemus | reverse complement strand
CGAGATATGTAGCACGGGAGAAGAAAGTTAGTCTTTGTGAGTTTTACTCTAAGTTGTTGAGAGTGATTAAACCTGCGATGAAAATCACATAAAAAAAAGAAGTTTGTGGTACCACAAATCTTAGTCCCGTGGTCTTCATGTGGATATTTATATCGTGAAACCTTCATGTTTCTACTTTATGGAGACTTTTGACATTATTAGTGTCAATTAAATTCTTCTTCATGTATTAGTTGTCTTGTTTATTGTGAAGAGCAAGTAAATCGCAAACTTGGTGTGTATGAATAATTCCTCCTTCCTATTGTAGTTTAGGTGAAGCAAACATTTAAATCGAAACGTACAATAATTGATTATCAAATGAAGTTCGTGCTCAGGATACAAACACTTGCATTCATTAAAGAAAATATTATATTTCCAGTGAAAATGTTAAGCATAAGAGTGAACACTTTATTATTGCTGTTGCAGATTCAGTTATATGGTTTGTTTGTTTTGAATTTTGCACAAAGCTACACGAGGGTTATCTGCGTTAGCCGTCCCTAATTTAGCGTTGAAAGACTAGAGGAAAGGTAGCTAGTCATCACCACCCACCGCCAACTCTTGGGCTACTCTTTTACCAACGAATAGTGGGATTCATA
>NW_013665665.1:608646-609989 GCF_000517525.1 Limulus polyphemus | reverse complement strand
CCGATAAACAAAAAAGTGACACTAGTTTTGTGGGTAATTCAATTCCCCAAGCCGATAAACAAAAAAAGTGACACTAGTTTTGTGGGTAATTCAATTCCCCAAGCCGATAAACAAAAAAGTGACACTAGTTTTGTGGGTAATTCAATTCCCCAAGCCGATAAACAAAAAAGTGACACTAGTTTTGTGGGTAATTCAATTCCCCAAGCCGATAAACAAAAAAAGTAGACACTAGTTTTGTGAGTAATTCAATTCCCCAAGCCTATAAACAAAAAAAGTGACACTAGTTTTGTGGGTAATTCAATTCCCCAAGCCTATAAACAATGACTCCTTAACATTCTTTTGACTCCTCAGATTATAAATTAGGCAGATATCAGATGAGGTGTCTCGAGATCACTAGAATATCTACAATTTTAGATGCCATATAACATGGAGTATAATTTTAAAGAAACGGTAACAGCCCCCCACACAACGTTTCGCCGAGGCTAACTCGGCATTATCGAGTTCAACAAAATGTGAGGAAGAATACAAACATAAACAGTCTACTCGGGAGAGGCTGTCTAGCAAATCAATACGTTTGGGTCAGACTTTTTTTGTAGAGAAATAGGAGAGTACCTTGATGCTAGGTTGAGAAGAATGTGTTAGAAAAGTTTTTGTTTTGAAAGGGTTATTTTCATAAATCAAATTTTTGGTTGTTTAAGTTAGATTAAGATTCTTACAGGTGTTCAAATGTTTATAAGCAAGGAGGAGGTTTGTGTATATTGAGTCTAATATCTAGGTTCCTTTCTGTTTCTCAGCGATATTTACCGTTACATGAATGACATTTTATTCTATATATATAACTTTATGTGTTTTTGCGGTTGTATTTTTTAAAGGTATATTATCAAATATTCAGTCAGGTTTCGATAAAATTGTGTATTGGTCTTTGTTCAAATTACAATATTTTAAAACTTGGTAGCCGCCTTTAACGATTTTGATGATAACCTAGTGAAATTTTGGGTATGAGTATTTTCTCATGTTTGTGGACACTCACCAAAAACGTAGAATACTTTCCTAAGGAGCTAGACAGATTTAATCCCACTGCACTTCTTGTACGCTTTGATTTAACCTCATTATTTATGGAAGTATCTGACTTAGAAACCTCCAACTGTTCTTTAGAATTCCTATAGAAAGATAACTTCTCCAAAACTTCTTTCCCCGGCCCGGCATGGCCAGGTGGTTAAAGCACTCGACTCGCAATCTGAAGGTCGCGGGTTCGAATCCCTGTCACACCAAACATGCTCGCCCTTTCAGCCGTGGGGGCGTTATAATGTGACGGTCAATCCCACTATTCGTTGGTAAAAGAG
>NW_013665665.1:589507-607646 GCF_000517525.1 Limulus polyphemus | reverse complement strand
ATTGTGTAGCTTTGTGACTTAATTCAAACGAACAAACAATCCTTAATACTATTCTATATTGTGCTCATAGTGAGTTATCATCCAATAGATGCCTGTATATTCTGGTAAGAACTTAAGTAAAATGAGGAGAATCAGAGGTAGATTACAGAATACCGCTGATTAACTCAGAGAAATTCTCTGTTGAACACTAAATACTCTTCTAGAATCCAACAGGACTTCTGGAACTTCATCATGACCATCTGCTCGTCAAGACAAATGAACTATGGCCTGGTCCGTCAAGTACTGTTGATAACGTCAGTCAATTTTGAGCAGATCAACCAAGGTCAAGGATGAAAGTGAGAAACTACCAGAAAGGGATTGCTGACTATACCTTCACAAATGCAACTGGGAGACCTCTGGACAATGAACTACAAAGATTGGCTTCCAGTATTGTATAACTTCTTCGGAAGTAGCCAGAGATGAGTTATGGTAAGCGAACCATCTCTGCCAACCACTTCCAAGATGCGTGGTCACCATCCCAGCCAGCACATTATGTGCCATGGACAAGCAAGCAGCTTTTCATTATGAGAGGAGGAGTGATGACGCTTTGCATAAACCTGAACCTAATGTTTGACTGACCTTGAGCAGGGATACCATTGCTATGACAATGCAATGCATGAAAAAGCATGAGCATGAGTTAAACATTTAGCAGAATTTAAGGACTGTAAATGCTAGTCATTGGCTCTTCATTCATTCTTTAGAAGTGTTATACAAGATGGTAGGTTTTCCTAGCTACAATTAACAAGTAGTGAGGTGAAATACAATTTGCCTCAATCATTTAGATTCAATAAAGGAAGGTTTAAATAACTTCCTTAATAAGTTTAAACAGATTACTACATAGAATTTTAGGCCCCGAAACTAACGATGTAGTGTCTGATGCTTAGTTTGAATTCTCTAAAATAGTTGTAACCTGACAAACTGTCTAGATGGGAAGCTTTTTTCATAAATTTGGAAAAGTAACTCTACCTAATAGAAAAGTGAGTAAACTATTTGACATAAACTAAAACTCACAGATATGGTGCCCACAAAAAATTTGTCTCTATACCCAATGAATTGAAACATTTCTACTGTAAAGTGTACCATAGCTTTTCATCAGTCCGAGTGGATATCTTAGTCAATAAGTTTGTGAAAGGACTCTCAGACAAGTCTATTCAACATCACGTGGATGTTATAGATATTATGTATTAAACTGAAGTTCAAACAATGAAAACAAGAAATGAAATAGTAACTTTCACCAAGTTGCCAAAGTAGAAAAAACAAAAAACATCCAGCACCAGCTGCGATGGTTCTGCCAAAAATGCACAACTGAGTGTATTGACTTCACGTTAAGGAAGCTACAACAAATGACACCATACATGCAGATGCCACACACTAACTTGGTTCAGCTTGAGTGGCTGTCGACTGGATGACAGTGGTACATGAACTTACCAATGATGCAGATGAAAAGGTATCACTATCCATGGAGAGAAAGAAGAAATTTCTGTTATAGTTATGAGCAATCTGGCCATTTCTCGTGCAGGAACCCTTTTCGTTTGACTCCACAGAAGCTCAGATGCCCTCCAAGTAATCAACAAAAGGCTCTTGGGAGGTGACATGCTGTACATTCAGCCCTGCCTGACCACTGATCGAGGACCAAATTGAGTCTGTTGCTTTACGTGTGATGGTTAGTGCAAAATCTAGAGAACCGATTATGATTGATATGTGCGTGTGAAATTACACAGACAGAAGGCAGGGTTTTAGTTGACATAGGAGTGACTAAAATTCTAATTTATCTTGGGGTGTATCAGTCACTTTCACTAAAACCACCACTCCAACCAGTAAACATGGACTTCTTCCTGAATGGTGATCAGTTTACACTGAATGGAAAAGCTGACGCCCTATCATGATTGATGGCATAACTAGATATATAGAAATATTAGTAGCAGATTTTGGATGAAATATTGTTATTTTAGGTTTAGGTTTCCTACTAGTGTCATCTGTAGTAATGCCTATGCACCAGATGAACTGCAGTTCTGGATCATAAATATATATAAATTGTTAACCAATAAAAAGGGGTGTGTGGACTGTGAGAATTTATGTAGACGTTCCGCTACAGTCGTGTCTAATACACAAAAAGTGTTTATGGTGAACTACAATTATTAAATTCTTAGGCAGTACCATCAGCTAATGTGATTTAAGCAATGCCTGAAACACGCTGCTTTCTTGCACAAAACCAAGGTGCATGTGCTCAGACAGGTATATTTCCAGAGAAAGATACATTACAGTTATGGTTTACAATATGGCAGACATGCTGTAGATGTAATAGTTTGGGCAATAATTACAATGCATGAGGGAGAAATAACTGAAACTAGTTTTACTTTGACTACACCGAGTTGACCGAAAAAACGCTGTTATCAAAACACCTGAGACTACTGATCAAATTTGTGCAGACATTCTGAGAACAAATCAGCAGAGAAAACTCAGGAGACTACTTGTAGATTTCACTAATGTATTTGTTAGACCTGACAGTTGGCTTAGAAGAACGAAAATAGCCCAGCATCGTATAGCTATCAGAGATGCCCCTACTATAAAATAGCCACCAAACTGTCTTTGTTGGAGCCCCAGGGATATACCTAGTGGTGAAATAGATCAGACGCTAAAGAGCAGAACATTTTCAACCTTAAAAGATCATGCTGTAACTTTATTTTGGTTTAAATGTAAAGTAGGCTTATGGTTAGGAAGAAGACATTGGTACACAACTACTATATTCGTTAATCTTCCATAGTGTACGTTTCGTCTCTGAGCTTATGGTTAGGAAGAAGACATTTGTAGTGGTACACAACTACTATACTCGTTAATCTTCCATAGTGTACGTTTCGTCTCTGAGCTTATGGTTAGGAAGAAGACATTTGTACACAACTACTATACTCGTTAATCTTCCATAGTGTACGTTTCGTCTCTGAGCTTATGGTTAGGAAGAAGACATTTGTACACAACTACTATATTCGTTAATCTTCCATAGTGTACGTTTCGTCTCTGCAAAAAAAACATTTAAATTTCTCTAACTTTTAGTTTATAGCTTGCCAAATCCAGTTAAGATCATATGTCAAATTCAAATTCAAATTCTACAGCCAGTCCATTAATAGAGCTCTTATGCTGTTTTATGAGTTAGTTTCATTGTATACTACCTTACCTTATGTATAGAGGTGCTTGGTGATTATCATATCATAATTTCCACATTCCAGTGCACATTTTCTGTTTAATAAGTCGCAGAAAGAGGGTGGTTAGTGAATGCAGTACAGATCTTTAGCATGACGCACCTCCTGCGTCAGCTTGAACATGACGCACCTCCAGTATCAACCTTAGCATGACCCACTTTCATACAGAATCAGCTTGACCAAGATGAACCTCCACTGTCAGTCTAGATAAAGCCTAATTAAAGGCTTGCGGATACATGCTTTTTGCTTGTTTTTCGGGAGTGAGAGGGGGGGGGGGATATAACATCAGAAATTAACCAAAAAGCTCAAGTCACACGTGAGAGGTCATTAGACACGAGAACTTGTTTCGTTTTTAATCTTGCTGATATAATATAGAGAAATGGGCTACGTGAAGTGAAACCTAACAGTAACATATTTAATATTTATATATTGTACTTAAAATAGCTTTATGTAATATTACATGAATAAAAATTAAATAATCAGGCGAAACTGTTTTAACACTAAGTCTTGTATATGAATGAATACCACGTCTTGATTCAATCATTCTCAGATAGTGTTAAAACCATTATTTCCCATTTTACTAGAGTCACACCCTAGCATTAGGAATATAAAATATGCAGTAAAAATATGGTAATTTTAAAAATGGAAATGTTGATATACAGACTATTTCTAGTCAACTATTGAAGCTGCATGATATGGAAAGATGGCCCTTCATAAAGCACAGTTTGTGTTGTTTAGATATTTATAATTAATTAGAAATCGATATAATGTTTTTATTTAAAGGAAAACGTCACCTAAATGACTTTAATAGGTTATGTGATTATGTATTTCAAAATTTATGAAATAGTTTATAAAGTTTACGTGATAGTAAAGGTGGCTTAACAGGGTTAGGGTGTGTATGTCTTTATTTCTATTTTTATATTGATTTCGTCAATGAAGTTAAAAGTAGAGTATTCTTAGCTTAAAGAAAAGTCAGTATTTAAAGTCAGTATTTTACATATTTGTCCCTTTAACTTCTACAACGCAGATTTAGAAATTAATTAAGGAAAACTCACAAGTTTTACATACAACAATACATCTTGAGTTCCCGACTGTGGTCATTTGGCCTAAACGTTGACCAGACCAATTAATTATATTTTTACATGTATTTTAACTATTTCTTTGTATTCATATTTTATCATGCTGTATTACATTGGTCTCATATTTTCATATTTTATCACGCTGTAACACACTAGTCTCGTATTTTCAGGTTTTATCACGCTGTATTACATTAGTCTCGTATTTTCGTATTTTATCATGCTCTATTACAATAGTCTCATATTTTCATATTTTATCACGATGTAACACATTAGTCTCTTATTTTCGTATTTTATCACGCTGTATTACAATAGTCTCATATTTTCATATTTTATCACGCTGTAGCACATTCATCTTGTCTTTTTCATATCTTATCACGCTGTAACACACTAGTCTCGTATTTTCAGGTTTTATCACGCTGTATTACATTAGTCTCGTATTTTCGTATTTTATCATGCTCTATTACAATAGTCTCATATTTTCATATTTTATCATGCTGTAACACACTAGTCTCGTATTTTTGTAATATATCCTGCTCTATTACAATAGTCTCATATTTTCATATTTTATCACGCTGTATGACATTAGTCTCGTATTTTCGTATTTTATCACGCTGTATTACATAAGTTGCGTATTTTCGTTTTTTATCACGCTGTATGACATTAGTCTCGTATTTTCGTATTTTATCATGCTGTAGCACATTTGTTTGTTATTTGTGTTAATAGTATTCTATTACTTCATAGGTATCGAATGCAGTTGAGCAACGAAACGAAGATGAGAATTTTCTCAGCTGCCTGCGGTTAATCATTTTGAACTAATTCATTGAAAGGATCAACAGTGATATTTCTGGTAAGTCTCGGTCGAGTGTGGTCCAGTGGTTGTGTGCCGAACAATAGATATTCTGGTCCATTGTTTGCGTCTTGTTAACGAAAACAAAAACAACAACAAAAAAAACAACTCTCGATTCTCAGGTTGGGGCCATAGGTGTGTTATAAGGGTGACTTTTAAGTTCACTATTCGGCCATACTAGAGTAGTCCAAGAGTTGGCGGTGGGTTTGCTTCTAGTCTATAAGTTTAAAATTAGGAAAGTCTAGCGTAGACAACCCTTAAGTCACTTAGTGCACATATTCGAAAACAGACAATCACGTAAGTTTCAATTTCTGGTAGGCTAATGTTGAAATCTACCTCCTTTATCAACAGTAGATGCTTTATTCGAGACACCTTAATAAACTTAGATACATTTTTTAAACATATTAGTTAAAAGTTTTCAAGTTCGACAGAGTAAACAGTTTGCGTGTGTATGAAACAATATTGTGACCCCAATAAAGAAATTTATTTAGTAGTCGGAACTGAGCTAAACAGTCAGTTCAGAAATCCCAAGATTTCAGGTCTATACGTTCATCATTTTGAACTATCGTACAGAAGGAAGGCAGCCACTTCTTTGAAGAAAATAATGGTATTCACTCTCACTTTTATAACACACTCACAGCTGAACATGCTCCGCATGTTCAGCTGCAGTATCATGTCTCAAACTCTGTATCTTTCAATCTACAACCGACACGCTAACCACTAGGCCGCGTCTAGCCCACTTTAATAGTTAATATTTTTTTAACTCACTAGGTAACTCTTAGTATACATAAGTTCAATAACAATATGTTTATAAGTAATGTGCAAATGGAAGGATTGGTGTTTTATATATTTGTGGAAGAACAACAGTTTTATGTTTTTAGGGTATTACTTAATTTAGAATCTTTAATAAAATGCTGAAATAAATAGGTATGTACTAAGGCAACGTTTTGTTTTCCTTGCGCTCTTTAATGCCAGCATTATCTATGTTGGCAATATCATGGCAATAAATCTTGCGAAATTTCGTAAACGAATGAAAAGAAATGCGCATGAAAACCAGTGATTCGTAGCATTAGAGAAATGTATAATAAAATCTGTCTGATCCTTTGGTTAATACCTAATGAATGACGCTTCCTGTCAAGGATCTGTCCTATCGTAAAGATTAGAATGTATGAACATTGAACAAATACAAGTTTATTGTTTGCCAAGTCGAATTACACTCACAGTACATCTTCCCGCGTGCAAAATAAATATACCACAACGATTGTTTTAAAGGTAACCCATATCTAAGTTTTTCGAAATAAAATATAACATAATTGTGTTTATTTTTTTCTGTTTGTAATCCTTCATATAAACATTATGTACATAACTTCCTTATTAGCATTATGTATGCCCACAACACCACACCAATAGCACCATGATTTATTGCACCAGTATAATTAAGTTGGGATATCATTGTTATTCGTAAGTAGCTATTGTATTTTTATCATTATTGCCTAGAATATATTAAACATTTCATTGTACTTTGTGGTACATTGCTTTCTTGTTGTAAGCCTCCTTCCCAGGCCGTTCAACGGTCTTATAACGCTAAACTTCTGGTTTAGATATCCACGGTGGGCACATTGTATAGTTTTTTTGTTTATCAACATACAAACAAAAAAATGTCATTGTAAGAAACTGTAAAGTGTTCACCATGATAGAGCATCTGTTTTAGAAAATGCATGAAATGAGACCGTTGTTCTACAGCTTAGGAATGGTAGGTAAAATAAAATAGTGCTTCATTTTTTGAAGGAAGATAAATTTCTAGAATAAAATTAACTTGTATTTGCAAACACCAGAACTTTATAAATTTTGAGATTGTAAAGAAAGAAGAAGAAAATGGAATGTTTGGGAAAATAAAAAAGTCAAAATGAACTTCGCAACTTTCAAGCAATTTTTCAAGGGATAAGGCTAATCTGTCATTAGATATGTTTATATCAGGAACTGTAAGAAAATTTTACTAGGCACAATAGATAAAACATAGGATTAAATATTCGATTCAAACCAATTTTATTCTGACAAATTAGATAATGCCTAAATGAAAAGCCAAAGCTCAAAATTTTGTCAAATTCAAATTGGAAGCGAATATTAAATTTCACCTTATATTTTAAATATTTTTGTCTTAGCATTTCATTTTTGCATTATATGCGTTGACAAAGTGAAATTGGTTTGAACTTAATGTTTATCTAATTTTTTATGTAACCGTTATGTATATTTATTACATATGCTTGTGTTTTTCCCCCTTTTATAATTTTAATAACTTATAAATGAAAGCAAAAAAATATGTTATAATATGTCAAACACACTGCCTCTTCAATATCTAGTGCTAACGAGGTCTTTCTCTCAATACAAGGGCTCATCTGTCCTGCTGGGGTACGCAAACGTTGTAGTGGTTTGGGCACTATTCGTAGGTACTGTGAACTGTCTTCGACTTTTTTCTTATGTTTTTAATGGTGGTTATTCAACTATCTAAGTACTGACTGGTCAATACCGGTGAGTTACATGTATCACATTGAATAATTTTATGTTTTTTGCAGTTTCAACACTTTGTTTGTTTGTTGTTGTGCGCAAAGCTGCACAATGGCTATCGTGCTGTGTCCATCACGGGTATTGAAACTTTTTTTTTACGTTATAGGCTTTCAGACTTACCGCTGAACCACTGGGGATATGAGGGCATTACAACACTCAGTGTAAAGAAGTGACCAAAATCATTAGGTGAAATAACTTATTTTTACATAAAATACATAGGAATCCCAGTAGTAGTTAGTGAGGTTAATTACAATATTGATGGTATTTTTATTTGAATCTTTTGGTGGGACTCATAGGGTGTTAAGGATCATGTAACCAACAACCTCGTGGTTTCATGCGTAATTTGGAGGATGGATAGATTATACACATTCGTTTAAAAATCAGATGGGATTCATCCAATCGATAATTCTGGAGTTAAATTATTAATTGCACAACTTGAATAAGTATTGGATTTTGTAGTCTGGAGTGTCTATTTTGTGGTGTCATTATGTATGTCACGTCAAACGTTTGGTTGGAAAACACTCTCAGAACAATTAACACTGTATGTTCCATGAGATATTTCAAATCGGCTGTCATCCTCCTCTTAACGCTCAGTGTAGAGGGTAAAGGAATTCTATTGTAATTTGTGTTTCAATTAATATTTCAATGTCTTCTAAAACTGTACTAGTAATTTAACTGCAGTGCATATCTGATGCATTATCTATGTATACGATGCCTTGTATCAGCTATTAAACAGCTTTATAAGTGTTCTCCAATGGATGGCTTCGGACTGATCCCATCTGTGAAGATCAAAATGGTGTTCATACACGGCCACACTCATGTCTCTACGATCAACTCTATAGCACATTCCTGGTTTCTTTCATAACTGAAGATGGGGCAGACACGATCAATCATTGGTGACAGTAAACGCCTGCGTTCCAGTCCACAATAACTCTCCTCTGGTTCACGTTCGTCATACATCGTGTTCCAGAAGACTGTCGGTATTTGTCCTGGAAGAAGACATACGACACAGAAGTAAAAAGAACATTATGAATATTACGCGAAATGTGAAACTAGAGCCAACTATCTATGGCTTTATAGTAAGCCTTCATGACTTAACAAAGGATTTGATGGGAAAAAAGAACAATAGCAAGTTGTACTTTTGGATGTGTCTATTTATTTGTTGGGTCTCTTTTTATTCCATCTTCACTTCACTTAAACAGTTACATCCCATTTTATCAAAATATGACAAAATATTTAACAAATCAAATGTCAACATTATACAATAAATTTAATATTTTAACCAGACCATTATAAAATTCATATATATAAGTTTATTCAATTAGCTAGCAAATAAACATGAGTCTATGGAGTATTTTAAAATTAAAACACCTCCCAGTGGCTCAGTAATAAGTCTGCGGACTTATAATTCTAAAAATTGGGCTTCGATACTCGTGATGGACTCATAACAGATAGCCCGTTGTGTAGCTTTGTGCTTGGCTTCAAACAAAAAGTAATAGTTTCTTTTTCACCGATTCTTTGTTTTAGCTCAAAGCTACAGATTAGGGTATATATATATATTCTCGGTCTACCATAAAGAATCGAACCACGAATTTTAACGTTGAAAGCCTGTAAACTTACTGCTGGCTCAGAGGAGGAACTTTATCACCGAATTCGTGTGAAAAATTGTATTTATACTTTGTTGTTAAACAAATTATAGAATACTAGTAGATGTCACAATGTAACTAGTTTGACTTAAATTACATTCTGTGCTTTTATTTCTTGATGATTTTACACATTCTTAGTTCCCAGGCTGATCAATTGTAAGTTTACGAACTTACAACGCTAAAATTCGAGCCTTAATTCCCGGCGGAGGACAGAGCGAAAATAGCCAATTATGTAGCTTTGCAATTAAAAAAAGCAAAACTGAAAAAAAAAACATATTCTAGTGTACATTCCAATAGGTTTATTTACACGTTTTCTGTGTATGCTAGCTGTAAAAAACTGGTTAGACGCAATTCACGTAGTTAAAATGTAATTAGGCTTAGTTGGTGTTAAAGAAACTCAACGAGTTAGTTATTTTGGTTTGGGATAAATAGTGCTTATATGTAACAGCTTGCCAAACAGGACTAGCTTTTATAGATTTAACCAATTCGCGTCCTTTTACTTTTTCATTGTAATGCTCGTGTTGCGAATATAAATTCTAACCGATTTCATAGCATGAATTAATGTATATGTAAGTTAAATAAAGTTTCTAGATTTTCTCAATATAACATGATTTATATGAGAAACTCTTTATGAAAATGTTATCGTTCCATTTTCCAAGCACGTTTAGATAAGCTTATTCCAGATTGTGGAACGCTGGTTTCCTTAGTTTTATTGTGATTATTTCAAGAGTACAAAGATTTCTCTCTGTCTGCACTCTGAGAAGGATCTTGAAGTGTTGGTTGTTTGGTGGACTGTCGTTATAGTTCAGTACGCGTTTTGTTACTTCTGAAGTATAGGTGCTCGTTGATTTATTATCTCGCTCCTTCATGTTCTTGTTTGTTTTGCTAAAAGAATGAGAAACTTGAAACCATTGCGATAACATTAAAGAAACAGACGGTCAACAATCAGGCGCAATCGCTTCCACCTTTGCTAAAACTGTAAATGAGCCCCCTTGTGGTCACTGGGGTAGACTTGTTACGCAGTTTTGGATTAGACAAGAATATTAACACACTCAAAAATACTCTGTTCCAGGATTAGTCACAAATATTAACATACTCAAAAACTCTGTTATTTATATATTAGAAATATATCTTTTTCTATTCGTTTCTCATTTAGTATATCAAAATTTATATCTTACTCCTTTAATTACTAAAACTTGAGTTGAAATATCAATTTCCTCATTAGGTAAAGTTGATCTTTACTGTGACATTTGCTTCAGCCTTCACGCTTTCAAATGTTTTTTTTTTTTTTTTCTATAACTTACATTCACTAGACTAAACAAAATAGAAAAAGAGTAAATACTTAATATGGTCTGGAAAGTTGCCCATGAACACAACTCCAAACATTTATACTTCATGTATCTTATGTGAAAAGGCACTGTTGCTTTGATGCATTATTCATGTGGTATCTGCCTTGGAAAGACAGTGCGTTCCTTTTAAATTTGATGTTCCTTTGAAAGTTGGTAATTGTTTCGGTATAAGTATGTGACAACATTATTTGCTAGTCGCAAAGTCTTAAAACATTGGTAACCGGAGAAATAGAGAGAAATGTGGTAGCTGAGTTTAGTATATCCAAGTTCATAATGGTTTGTACAATAGAAAACCTTGAAACTTTCAAAGAACGCCAACTAACACCCATCGGCACAAAGTAACCTTAGCAATCATCATTTCGTGGACTTCAGGACAGCAAATGGGACGACTATTTATGACCAAGCGGTAAGAAACAAAATTCATGATGAAGCTTGTTGTAAGTCCACAGTTGACCGAAGCTTGTTGTAGGTCCACAACGGATCGATAATCACTAAACAGCAAACTTCAAATTTTGTCGAGATCACCAGAAGTGGCAAAAAAGACTACTAGGCGCTCTTACTCTTGCCAGATGAGCCATCTTTTTATGTCTCTTTTCTGAGATTGAGTTTCCCGTGATGGACAAAGCGCAGATAGCCCATTGTACAACTCTGTGCTAAGAATCAAATGAAACGAAAAAAAAACGAGAAGATGGTGTGTTAAAGAAACATAAACAATGATGTTAATTAATTCAAAAAAAGTAAAATTGGATTGCATTCTCCCAGCAACAAAAGAAACAGAGGTTACCAAATAAAGAGTGAACATTAGTTTATTCGACTTAATTTGTTAGTATTACGATTAAAATTAATAATATATATATATATATATACAGTAATATATAACTGTAAGATAAGTAAAAATAATGAGTTAAATTTTTCAAGCACTTTAGCATTCGAGAACAAGAGCTTTGCCAAAGTCTCTTAAAGTAAGTTCTTTGCCATTTTGTTTTGCCTACAAAAGTTACTACGTGTTTAAAGAATTCCTCGACCTTTTTCCCCTCCAAATTCAACTACAGAAGCAGTTTAAGTGCTAACAGGAATGTGTACGTTAGGTGATTTGGAATGTTTATCCTAGTCTAGCATTTGCTTTTTCTTCTTTCTTCGCCTTTTTCTGTTAAATAATACGAAAAAACTGATTTTATTTTATAATTAGAACACAAGGCAGTGGAATGACATTGCTGCTATTGAGAATGCCTGAAGTATGGTTTCTACGGTATATTAATATATATATATATTTGTATGGGTGTGTGTGTGTGTGTATTTGAATATTATTTACATGTTTACTCATTTTTCCTCCATTTGTCTAAAATATCATTTAGTTCAAATTGAATACATTTTTTTCTTTTGTTCAGTTGATAGATAGTCTAAATATAACAGTCGTATATATATTCCTAAGCTCTAAATTCCAATACAAGTTAGTGTAAGTTGCAATAAAAGCTAAAGTAATGAAAGAAATCTAAGTGTTCAGGAAATAATTCATCTGGATCTAATTGATAGTCGAGAAATTATTCATATCTACATTGGAGCGTTCAAGACATCTAATATCTATTTGACAATCTTCGGTACAATTCACAAATTCAACCCAACTAAAATAGTTTAGATGTCAACTGCTAACAATACAATTTTCTTGGGTCGGGCGTAACCCAAGTAATTAGCTTGCTCGGAGTGAATCCAAGGCTTCAAGTTCGCGACCTGTTGCTACAAAAAAGCGCTTTAAACTTTGGGACTATGAATGCACAAAACGGATGGAGTCGAATATCATTATTCGATCAGACAAGAGTAGCTCAAGAGTTAGGGGTGGATTTTTATGAATAGTCTATCATTTCAAATTTAAGAATGTCTTTGCGCAGAGTAAAATTCTCAAATAAACAAACAAAAATTATTTTCCAATACTTTATGTAAAATCTTAATTTCATTGGCAATGGAATTATTGAACATAAATGTTATAAAATTGCATTGTATATTAATTTGATTAGAAAATAAATAAATATGAATAAAATTTAATTTTTTCTTTAGGATAAACTTCTTAGCCAATAAACATGCAGATTTACTTGCTTAGATCTCTTGCTGATGTCAAAACATTTAATAGATTATTTTCAAGTATATATAAATTTAGCTCAAACCATCCTCATATAACTTAAGAAGCCACAAATAAAATAGATATTTTGAGATTGATTAAACTTTGTTAAATAGCCAGAACTGAAACCACAATAGAAATTAAAACGAAGAAGTTAAATCTAGTGTGTTTTATGCTGTTAAAAATATTGGGCGTTCAAAATATCATTCTTAACACAAAAACGAGGAAGTGTGTGTTAAAAAATACGTTTTTATTATCAACATTATTTTAGTTTTTGCTTTCGCTTGGAAGAATGTCCACATTTAGGCTTAATTGTCGAACACAATATTCAGTTTGAAAGAAATACATATATTGACGTCATATGTTCAATATGAATAGTTTCATAATCATATTTGGTAAAATGATGTTTCTACTATAGATAATCATTTTATGTTCAATATTTTTTACAAGTCGGTTTCTTAGCTTTTCTATTCTATTTTTTGTAGTTTCTTGGCTAAGAATATGAGTAATCACTTTTTAATTATAGCCTCATTTTTTTCCAACGCATGAGATTGAGTGAAATTGTTTATACTATATCTCTTGAGGTTGAGGGTAAAAAATATATAAATATCTCTGTATTATCATTTCCTTAATCAAATCAATTGTTGTACCATATATATTACAGGAACTAGTTGTTATTTCTTTGTTAAACTTTTATTTATAACCAATGTAACTCTGCAGTGATTTTTTGAAAAACGCCTTTATTCGCCACGGAAGAAAAACTTCTATAATATTGTAAGGTGTAGAAATGATCCATCTAGGAACTTTCAGAAAATAAGACCCATAACCCAGTCTAAAGATACATTTATGGTTATTATATTTTTACTATGTATGATATATTTGTAATAAACTTTAAGTCTGTGATAAAGTTGTTTTAGCGTTTTAAACATTTGTTTTAGGGCTAAGCTATAAATTACTTTTCTCCGTGTATTAGTTTCATTCATTAAATTCTAAAATGGCTGAATGAACCACCCTGAGATATTTTGCCCTCTATATCGTCCAAACTAGGGACCATCAAATATTTTAAACAGGATAATAATGCTATTTATTGTGTAATGTTCATTTGGTGTACATATATATTTAATCTCTTAAGCAACTATTTTATATCAACTGTCAGTTTATGCTACTCATTTTTTTAATATAAATATTCATATAATACACATATTTGGATTTAACTCTTTGAAGTTTCATATTACATTGTTTTAGTAAGTGGTGCAATACATTAAGATGCTTATGTTTTCCTGTTTATGTATTGCAGCTTCGTTTTTCATTTGTTTTCTTTGTTAAGTTTAACATGCCAATCGAAATGTACTTTATTTTCACTTCTTCCAACAGTTATGAAAAATCTACATTTTAAAGTTAAACCAAACAAACGTTGTGAAAGAAAGGTACCAAAATTCTTTTTACGTGCTTGTTCCATTTCCGAGATCGAATTTCTTGATACGGTGATTTTGATTTCAACTTGCTTAAAAACCGATTGGTTGTTTAATCGAGCGCTCGTTGATGTTTTTGGTCCATTCGATGTTGCTTGAATGGTCGTTATAAGCGTGCCCACTGGTCACGTAAAGATAATGACCAACTGTTAATATCGTAGTGGTGATGTAGAAAAAAATCAGTAGTTTGAGTCACTGCACTGCAGGTGACCAGATATTTGTGGGACTTTTTTAACCCGCTACACCGTATATATATATCGTAAAATTTCGCTTCCAGAATTTTGGAAGAGTGAGCGATTGATAAGCAAAGCACTTGACTGAGATAAACACACCTCATCAATGCAGTGATGTTGAAATATTGAATTTAGTTGGGAATACGAGCATCGAACAAATTATCTCGACTCTGTTTATTACCTTTTATGACAACATCGACAATTTTTCATATAATTCTTCAGCAGCAGTAAATTTGTTTTCCTATTTATTCCCAGAAAGTTAATTTCCTGGCGACATAATTTGGCCATGCCTTTGAACGAAACAAATTATGTTGTAGAATCTAGGGTTGTTTTCATACATCATAAAGTTAACCCTGTGTATATGGATACGTCAAAGTGCGCATGTCACGACATTTTAGAGATACATTCATAATTTAAACTACTTTATTTTCAATGTATGATAACAAACTTGGCATCAAAACGTAGCTTATAATTCAAATTTCAATACTATATGTTTTAATTTCTTATTTTAGAAAGAAATAGTTGAATAAATTCTCAATATTCACTTCTCTGTTTCACGTGACACTTTTTCGCTCCGAAACCCCCATTTAGATTTTCTTTCTACCCCTATATGATACTCAAATTACGAACTTATAGTATAAATATTCATAAGAAATAATGTAAATTTATAGCCTTCAACCTTTTTGCTTTACTGAGATATAAACCAGAAAGTCGAATCCACATGACACGCTCTCATATCCCATCTTCCAATCACTCAAACAGAAACTCGCCTACAGGCAAGCTTTTTCAGTTTGTAAGAAGTTATATGTTAAGTAACATATGATGTTCGTAAAGTGTAACATGTTTGATTTAGTTTGGATTCGGCATCTGATCCAAATAGACATGCCAAAAAATTGACATCAATCGAAAATTTATTCAGCATGTAAAATAAATTGTAGAAAGTAAATTCAATTACATGTGGGTTTGTTTAACTTGACTCTGCTCAAAATACAAACAAATTAAAATGCCAAATAACTAATTCACTCTTATGTCCTCCCAAAATGCATTTTGCGAGTATTATTTTGGTTTTAAAATAATTATGAAAAAGAGGAGAAATATGGGTTAAAGTAATTCCAAATGCATCTTGTTTAGGCCCGGCATGGCCAGGTGGTTAGAACGCTCACTCACAATCTGAAGGTCGCGGATTCGAATCCCCGTCCCACCAAACATGCTCGCCCTTTCAGCCGTGGGGGCGTTATAATGTGACGGTCAATCCCACTATTCGTTGGTAAAAGAGTAGCCAAGAGTTGGCGGTGGGTGGTGATGACTAGTTGACTTCCCTCTAGTCTTACACTGCTAAATTAGCGACGGCTAGCGCAGATAGCCTTCGTGTAGCTTTGCGCGAAATTCAAAATAAACAAACAAAACACCTTGTTTAACCTTGATATGTTTTTATAACTTACGTATTTATAACCGTTTTTGTTAAATAGGCCAATGTTAGCTATAACTCAGATATATAACATAAGGTAAAAGAGATATTAAGCTGCAGATTAATTACCGGAAATCGACATGATATATTTACATAATAACTAGCTCGTCAGCTTGTTTATCATCCACCTTTTGTGTTATTATTTATAAATTTATTCTTTCTTTGAATTACTTTTGAGTGTATGCACCTACACACACACACACACATGCTTTCAAACTAAAAACAAGTAATGTTCAAACAGTGAGGCTTCCATAAGGTGAAGATGCTGCTTGCTAAGTAATCATTATATTTTACTCTCTGATCACTTATGTAATCCAACGTCTAAAAGCAATGACTAGTCTCCTTGGATTTTTCTTTCAACTACATACTCTTGTACTTGTACAAATACTTTACCGGCCTACGAGAAATTCTCCTCTGAAATCCTAGGTTTTGTAGCTCTAAGGAAATGGGAATGGAATGAAGGATTTAACGGATTTGTGTGGCGCCTCAGAGTTTCTTTTTTTCCCTCTTTGCTGTATCTACTTGCCAAGTCTGTGGCAATTATCGAGACTTTTCTATCTTTTTGCATCCACTCCCTTTGTCCTGTTCTCGAGCTCTTTTCCAAGGTTAGTTTCCATCGAAGTTGATCATGTTAGTTGGAGTGAAATAATGTAAGTAATAAGAAAGGAGATCGCCCACTGAATTCTTTTAGCCAAAGGCATGTAACGTCTGGAATTCACGATAACTTATCTTTCTTCATTTGAACAAGTCTTCATTGGTCTTCGGTGGTTTTAGTGAAGAAGTAGGTTTTCCTTAGATTAGTTGAGTTGATTTAATTTTGAAATGCTTGTCTTTTCATGGTCTCTTAATGTTTCTGTTTTCCTTAGAACTTCTATTAAAATAAATGTATCTATAGAGGGTGCTTTCTCTTCTATAGGACAATTACAAAAAATAAGATAAACAATGTACATGGTTGCATAGACAATAACTTGATAGTAACTCCTTGGACCTTTCATCATAATCAATCTTCCTTATTGGGATTTGTTGCACAGACATTTCTTTTCTAACCCAGTGAAGCGTAGAGTGATAAATAGATTAACAGACATAGTCGTTTTTGTTGCATAATTACGAAGATTTATTACATTTTTCTAATCGACCAAATACACACACACACAAGAGTTAAGTAGTGCCAAGGATTCTTTAATGAATTAAAATATAGCGTATTGAGAGCAACTGAAGCAATGCCATAAACTTCTGAGCAAGCAAAAAGTGGGTTCATTAATTTTTAGGGCTATGCTACGTTAGCATTTCACTAACACATAGATTAGTATATGCTAAATGTAATGTTTTCTATTGTTAGTTTTGTATACCAACATCATTTTATCATTCAAATACCAAAGAAACTTTTAGATAAAAAAATCATAAAGACATTTTTGGAAAGATGTCTATTATACATGCTGGTTAAAACGTTTGAATCTATTTTTATAATGAGGAATAATGACTTAATGAAACTTGTTTTATTTACCATTTTTATTCAAATAAAACATTTTTTTTAAAAAATACAGAAAACTTTTAATAAAGGAAGCATAATTACATCCAAAAAATAAAATTTTGAGTGATTTTGTTCAAATGTTTTTCATTTCACACACAAGAAATATTTCATCGGTTGTTTATACGTTTTGAAACTGCTTAAAATATTGCATTTGTTCTAAAATATTTATAAAAAAATATTTGAAGTCTTTGAATACCTTCATAAGAAAAGTATAAATTTGGAAAATAATATAAATAATATAAAATAATAATAAATAAAATATAAGAAGCCGTTAATGAGAAACAGTATAAATCATACATATACCACTTGCCACCTTAACTCGCCTGAAGTTGAAAAGCGTGGAAATTCAGATTTGTAGTCAAGTAATCATTTCTTTCTCATTGGTCTGGTTGTGTCCGGGGGCTAACAGGAACAACATGATTATCATCAATATACTTGATTGTGGTTGTTTGGGCTAATGGATAAAATAGCTGTGTTGAGAGGTTGTTTATTTTTGTTTTGTGGTAAATGGTTAATATACACTTTGCCTTTTGTTGCCAGGAGTAGGATAGCCGTCCTCCCGGAATAAAGTTGTGATTTTGGTTCTATCTTGTTTCCTGT
>NW_013665665.1:578994-589432 GCF_000517525.1 Limulus polyphemus | reverse complement strand
CAAAGGGCGAGCATGTTTGATGGGACGAGGATTCGAACCCGCGACCTTCAGGTTGTGAGTCGAGAGCCCTAGCCACCTGGCCATGTCAGGCCTACTTCCTGTACTTAAAAAGAAAAAATAACATATGCTATTACAAGTATTAGATAATAACGTTATCTAATATAACATTTATAGGTAATCAATTGGAAATACACTGTAACTTAATATAACACACCGTGATTCCCACTGTTTGATTTACCCGATTTCTAAACTTCTTCTCAACCACATTTAAAATGAAGCAGAAGCCAAGCCTGTGTCTAGTACATTTTCCCTACTACCATATTATCGTTTATCTTTCAGCTACTCGTCGCGTACTTCATGTTGCTTTATAAATAAAGAATTTAAGTTGAAACATATTTGTTCGTATTGAATAACAAATACCATACACTAATCATCTGAAAACATCAAATATACTGATATTGAATTCTATATTAACACAATATTAGAAAACAAAACAAAAAACAAGTAATAAACCCAAGTGGATTGTTTGTTTGTAGTTATGCACAAAGCTACACAATGGGCTATCTGTGCTCTGCCCACCACGGGTGTCGAAACCCGATTTTTAGCGTTGTAAGTCCGCAGACATACTGCTGTGCCACTGGAGGGTGAACCCAATTGGAAAACTAATTTTTTTGGAACACGCTGCTACGAAAGAGTTGAGTATTTTGCGATCAGGAGTAAAATTATACATCAAGTTGTGTTTTGTTAAGCAAAGTATTTGTAGGGTTGATATTTGCCTTTGACTTATTTGATTAATGGGACCACGGTTAGGTCTCTGTGCTGGAAATTTCGTGGCGACGAGGAGGCTCAAGTATAATCAAGATCATCAAATGTCATTGGTTGTCGGACGTCACTATGACGCGAGAATTTTTGTTAGTTGAAAAAAATGAATAAATAAGAAATAACCCAACCACACTTACACGGACTACTCAAAATTCCAAACTTCAAGCTCCTGTCAGGCCTATAGCCAGATCCATAGACTCCGCTTGTCACTGCACAGGAGATTATGCGGTTATTTTAATCATTTTTGTTTTTCAGGATATATATATATATATATATATATTTCAGCTCAGATTTGAACCAGTTGAGTGTTTTACGAATTCAATAAAAGGTTAACCCTAACTTTTTCTAGTAAGTCACTTTTTAACAACTCAAACTACTACATGGTTAGCATCCTGAGTCAGTGGTTATCTAGCAGAATATCTTGTGTTAATGATTCAGAGACCTTCAATAAACACACCAGAAACATCTCAATACATAAAGGAGACCTTTTAGTTAGTTTTAATGTTATTTCTTTTTAGTGTTGTATCCACAAAAACAGGTAACTAAACTTCTTAGCCAACCCATACTCAACAAATTGTGGAATCTTTAGTAATGTGTATAAAAAAGCCAGAAACTTCTGCACAAAAAAAAAACATAATGTAGGAAAAAAAGTATTGAATAAGATTTTCCAATCAAAAAAAGAAACGCTAAGTAATGAAAAAATGTTAACAAGTCACCACAAGCTTGTGAACTATCCTAACTTCACAAATCTGGAGATTCCGTTAAGCCTAAATATAGCACTATAGATTCCCCTCGTCACTGTACAACATACTACTTCAATGACACAATGACGTCACACAACAAGCAGCCTACGTACAGCTAGTTTCAACACAATTTCAAAGACAGGCAGAAATAAAGTTAAAAAACCAACTAGCAAATTAAAATGGAAATAACTAATCTACGAACTTTATTGCTTTTGGTGTGATACATACATAAGAAAAGTTAGCAACATCATAAGGCAAAGACTAAAAGAAGCCCTAAGACTATTATGTTTACAAACAATCACCCTTCAACCGAATACATTTACCAGACTAGTCACATAAACCTGGAGCCATAATTTAATCCTGAATACAACTAATCACTGGGAAACCGGAGAAGTCAAAGTACCATTTTGCGTCAAAACACACACCAATCAAGATTTAACCGAGACTAAAACCTTGAAATCTGCAACACTTGAACACGTACTCTCCCAAGAAAACTCATTCACAATGATCGCATCACACATCACACAAAAGGCAACATTTACCAGAATTCAAACAAGATCTCAGCGACAGGTTCGTGTTTCCAACACTAATTCCTGCGATACAGAAGACACGGTGACTATAGGAGACTTCAGAGTAAAAGTTGTAACGTCGTCCTGCTCAAGAAGCAAGCCAATTGCAGTCTACACAAATTTAAGCCCTGAACCTATAACACTTATGAAAAAGAACCAATGTAGTTGTCTTATTTGTCACCTAGTTGTTGAAAATATCGCATACTTTCCAAAGTTGTACTTTGTGTTTTCTTACTTTGATGTAAAAGGAAACGATATTACACAGTTTCTAGCCAAATTAAAAAACGTAAGAAATTGTCAGACTGTGCAGTTTAAGGAAAAAATAAGGCACCGAAATCGTAAAATTTCGAAACATTGCACTATAGTTGAGTATTTTAATAAACAAAACAAAGATATATTTGTTTGTTTCATAAATTCGTGGAGTAATAAACTACAGGAAAAAATTTCGATACCAAATTTCTACAGACAGTTATCCTAAAATTCAAAATCTTAAAACACTATGCTGACGACACTTATAACTTGGACACACATATCAAATACACCCCAAAGTTTCCTTCAAAATCTCAACTCCCTGAACCTAAACACAAAGTTCACCAAGCATCGACATGAACACGGTTCTCATCCACCAATATGAACAGAAAATACATCCACGGAAACAACTGAACTACTTTAATCGAATTATGGGATTTCACTGTGAATGTTATAACGAATCAACGAATATTATAACGAAATGCGTTTTTGCGGCAACGACACGCAAACCGTCGGCCCTCAGATTCAGTCCAGCATGTTAATCACTATCGTAACTTTGAATACAGATGTTTGAATTTCATCAAGCTGTGTAAAAAGAAGATTTAATTATAAAATATTTCACGACATTTTTATACTGAAAAACGAATAATTTTACAATATATTTTTTTCGCTCTCTTTCTTTGTTTTACCATTAACACGTACAACCGAAACAGCTCATTGGTCCAGATTGCGTTCGAGGTTTCTTAGTGGCTACTCCCAATCTTATTTTGATGAAGCTAATTTAATTTCGTATTGGATGACCGCTACTTGACACATGCCTCCGTGTCAATTAACGCCACCTAGAAGTAGGGACTGACAATGCAACTCTGCTACTATCTTTTAACATTGACCAAACCTGGTTATCAATTCTTTGGCCATCCAAAATAACAATGAAATTTTCCAACTTTTTTTTACCCATATTAAAATAAGTTGTTAACTAATCAGAAACAATTGCATGAGACTTTTTTTTTTCATTGAGTAAGATACTACATTCACTAAAAGATTATGTTTCGTTATTTTTACAATTATTTTGTGATATTGAGATAATTTTTTTACGTTTATATTTCTAAAATATTCATTATGTGGAAATTAATTTCCAATGTGAGAAAAATAATCAAAATATGTAAAAAGAAACATGTCTTATGACGTCTGGAACAACTTGTTCTATCTTTTTCTGAATAAAGGCAAAAAGCTTAATTGTTTAAGTATATTTTCTTGAGTGCATCCTTTCACCATGAAGTTTGATGGTAAAGATTAATCAAAGGATTATTGAATTTTAATAGTTTACCTTTAAGAAGGAAAGTATCTGTCATAAATAATCTCGCTTTCCGTCTCAAAACTATATATATGTATGTTTTACCTATATTAAAAGCCATCGAACCAGTGGAATTCGGCCAATCATAGCAGACTAATGATAAAGTAGTTCGGACACAAAGATTATGTAGATTATCATCTACAACAAAAGCAGTTGAATGTTATCTGTCAATTCCAGTTCGTTACAATCATAAGATACCTGCTCCTAGATTGATCCAAGTGATCGCAGCCGCAATTGGAAATGCGATGTCAGTATATAGACTTATTAAGTCCGGTCTGCATGTCTTATGTCCAATGAGGTGCATTCCGTTCATAGCACAACTTCAACGATGCTAAGAACATGATTATAAAATTATACAGTAAAAACAACAACATTCCCCTGTTAAGCGTAAAGAACGTCACCAGCAAACAACTAGTTATCAGTAAACGGCCATTAACTCCTTTTGAAGTGTATGCAGAGTCAATTTTCATATTTTTTCAAACCGTAAATGGACTCGTATGATGTTCAACTACTCAAATGTTTTAGCTTTTAATATTTGTAACTGCGTAGAAATAATGGGATTTTAAAATGAACACCTTTGTAAACAGAGAATTCATATCGTACTAAATCCAAGAAATTCAATCCTTCTGTATGAAAGATAAATCATATCTTAATACAGTTGAATTGGGGAGATATTTTACAGGCTAAGAACATTAATGTACATGTTATAATGTTTTTAGTTTTCAAAGATATTTCTAGTTGTACTAGGAATTCTAGATGTATGTAAAAACTAAAGAAGTTTTGAGTTTGACTTTTTTTTTGTGATGGCAGCTAATATCTGTTGTAAATATTTTTACTAGATCACTATTTCGTCATACGTGTTATTTCACTTTCAGGAGTTAACAGATACTTTCGTGACAGCTCGATGTCACTTGATTATGTGTAGCGTTTTCTTTTTACTCTTTGCAAAGAAATTTGCCCACATTGTAAAAAGAAAAGATGGCAGTTTTCTCTTAAACATTGTTTTTTATGGAGATATTCAAACATCTCGAAAAACCAAATGTATATCAAATGAAAGTAAAAATCCTAAAATATACATACACAGGCCTCGAAAACAAAATAACAAAGTTCTGAACAGTTTATATCAGATAATTGTTTATCTAACACATAGAGTTATTTACGAATAAATAATCTTTTCGTTATTCTTCCCATTTCTAACTATAAAATTTTATTTCTTTCAACGATAAGGTTGAAAATAAGAAGAGTCATACTCATAGGAGAGAAACATTAAACTATGGTAGAAATTATATAGTCCATGAGGTAATATGGTGAGAGAGCATATACGCCTGAAAAAATAGGACACACACAGCTGTAGGGATACGCTGTCTATAAGATATAATTTCAATTCATAAGCTTAACATGTGAAACTAATTTATACTTAAAATTGAGAGCGAATGTGGGTGTTTCCGCCAGCGACGACTCACACTTAAATATTATCGCCTGCAGCCAGTAGTGGGTAGGTAATGCCTCTTAATGAAATAAGAAAATGATAATAAATTAGGCTATTATATACAGAACACTAAAGATGGTATTGCAATTGTTGAATGTGAAGTAGTTTAGGCATTTTTGACAAAGAGAGAAACAAACCTGACAAGATTTTATCACAGTATTCAACACACATGCACATTGGTGCTGCCTTCGAAACAGTGTTAAATCTACATGGTTATTAGTACTTTGAATAAAATTAAACTAATGTAACCTGTATGCATATTAGACACTTTGTAGATAAACCCGCATTTAGAAAAAGAATCCGAAACTATGAATAAACACCAGGATGTGCAAATTACATCTGCTGAACTCGCGAAGGCAAAATAACTGATACAGCATCAGCTCTTATTACGTTAAAATACAATTACGTGAATTAGATAAAATCTTTATATTTTGATTAATTTACAAACTTTAGTACTATTTGCATAATCAGCCAAGACTTATGTTAAAATCGAAGCTTAGTGAAAGCTATATTTTTATTACATGTTTGGTGTATCATACTACCATCAACGTTCCTATTTTATTTTATTTTTTATTTTTTGAGAGACCTCATCTTAGGAAACCTAGGAAGGCTGATTCAGTACATAAATTTATTTTATATGTGTGCTTCTTTTAAAAGATATACTCATCTGCTACAGACTAGGTTTATTTTAGAGAAGTATGCGTGAAAGCTTTGCAAAATAGTTACAGTACATAAAACTTATACCTTATACTACATACTTAAAATGATTTTTCTGGAGTTTGTAATTTTTGTATTAAGCTGAAAAAATCAAAATAAGATTATTAACTAACTTGTAATGAAAACGTTTTAACAAGGAATGAATCTTAGAATATCTCATTCTGTATAACTTGCAAATTTTCTTTGATGGTATCATTAGATTTAAGTTAAAGGATTAACTAACCATATATCTCGGCTGGAAATTTCATCTATTTTCAATCTACTCTCTCCATAAAGCCACCTGCTTCAGCTTTATTCTGCATATTTCTAGTACAGTCCAGGGGGAAGGGGTTGAGGAGTCTATTTACTTTTGGTAATGACGCCTTACTTTATGTTTCTATGTGTCAGAGGAAGAAACGAACCTAATATATTTGGTAGAAGCACTAGGGAGTATAAGAACCCCAGCATGAGCCGAGAAAGTGTTGATAGTGCAGAGAATCCTGGGAAGAAACCCAGCTGTGGAGAGACCATGAACCTACTTTTGGCTGTTCAACTGAGTGCACCAGTTAAATAACTTAGCACGTATGTGCTCAGACTACCCAAACTATGTTGAATGTAACTGGACACCAGCATTTCCCTTTAACGCAGTTTATCAGCCATTTTGCTAGGTGTACTTAGACGCTAATGTTAAGGACGACAATGTGTACTTAACATATTACGTCCGGGAAGATTGAGGGAAATTTTTCTTTGTCCTATGGAAGTCATCCACCATCAAACTGCTCATACTCATTCAGTTTTTACAAATTTCTCCTTACTTATTTACTTTGCGATTGGTTCCAGGTTTTCCGGTTATCTGTCAGCGGCTGAGGTTCAAGTTCTTGCTGTATAAATAACCCAGTTTGTCTCACTGACGTGCCGTCAAGTGGCTGGAATAATCCTGGTGACGGGCCAATAGATAAGCCAACATGTGAGGCAGCTGGTGAAAGGGTTTATTCTGTTTTGTTAACGATATTATGATTGAAGTGCATGAAGGCTGGAATGTCTTGTTTAGAAGCTCCTTCCTTCTTCCAAAAGTCTCTATTTGGATAAAATGAAAACAAAATCTTTTGGAGCAGGAAGTATTTCAGCTTAAATCTCGGAACCCTGTCAGTCACTGTTAAACCTATTAAACTTTCTTCTTCTCAGTATAAAAGCATGGTAACTAACAATTTAATTTTCTTTTATATAAAGTTCTAAAAGTGCCTCATGCCTAAACTCAGTCGATTGGTTGACTTTTGAGAAATTTAGTGTTTATAGAAGCTCCAACTTAACAAAATATTAGAAAACGTTATCAAAGCCAGTTAAAAGCAACTAAAAATTACTCAATACATTGAAAATAATATTAATTTAAGACGTTTGTACAATTAGAACTTGATGATCTGTTGAAGATAGTGAAATACAATTTTGACATAAATATTTGGTAAACGCTTGCGACATTTTAAAACTATAAAATCAATGCGAGCATCTAGACAATTACCATTTCAAGCAATTAAAATATGTTCTACGTTTTCGGTTTTTACTAAGATTACTATATTGTCTCCTGTAGTAAAGGAATATTGCATTTTACCTGTGTTATAAATCTGTGAAACTTATTAACTCCATCTTGTACCTTGAAATGTTTTATTTTCTGGTGTAAGATGCACAGCTAGCTCCATGACAGCCGAACTGCATTTATAAATACCCAATTAGGCAATATAAATCTCCTACATAGCTTAAGTACTCTAACATATGAAAAACTGAATCGCAAAATTAAAAATGTATACTGTAATAAGTTTTTTTTACCTGGATTCATTCCTATAAAACGTATAACACCATTCGTTGTGATTCCACTAACTTTTAGATCTTTACAACGTAGCTGTATGACAAAACAGACATTTTCTCTTTGTAGAAATCTACTGTGACAAATGTCTTACATAAACTTTTGAAATAACTTAATGTGCTAGTTTTCTTCTGTAAAATACTATTTTACAGTTTCACGAAAAGCTCCTCACTTGGACAAAAAGTTCAGTAAATCTTAACAATATATGTAGAAAACAAAATTAAAATATTTGGTATATTATACCTCCATCAAATGATAATATACGGAGAAAAAACACTGAAAATTGTCAAGTTCCTATTTATTGAGTCAAACAACTTCGCTTGTAATTTCTGGTTTGAACCTCTATCATAGGAACGAACCTTTGGCTTTTCACCATCAGGTATCTAATCACCATTTCGCTTGCCGAAAAACGTGCCATTTAGTTTATTGCAGCTGTAGAGTCGTGGCCAGCAGCTTTATTAACTTCCACGATAAGCAGCAAATGTCGCCTGACCACATCGGCTGCGAAGATTGATAGAGATTCTAAAAGTTGGACTCCCAATTCTCCTCTGAAATGAACACAATCAGTGTGTCTCCCCTCCCTATGATCACGATGTGTTGGTGCTTTAATTGTGCTGTACCCTTCTGATTACAAGTAGACGTGATCTCTCCTCTTGTCAGCGATCAATTCTTGTAGGACAGAGAAGGCTACCTTCGAGGAGTTCAGGAGCCCTTACTTCAAACTTGAACATTGTTCAGATTTCGAGTAGTATTTTTCTGTAAAAAATAAAAAAGGGATAGTGTCTTTGAAGCAACTACGAATTAGATAATTCGATACTAATATTAGAGTTCAACGTTAACCGCTTTTATTCGATTACGCGCTATCACCACTGCTCTAATTAATCAGTTATGGTTCTGATAATAAATCTATACGTCTAGTGTTTTCAACGCATATGTTAACCTTTCCAGTTGATATTAAGGTCGATAATAAAAAGACAAGAAGTGGCCCAACTACCTTTTTCTTATTTCATATTTCACTTTATAACACGCTTTGACAGGTTAGTAGTGAACATGTACACTGTTGTAAAGCAAGAACATTTAAGTGAAGAGTATTAATACAAGTTGATGGTACGTGCGACTCCTCTACAGAGTCATGATTTCAGGTTGGAAAATTGTACAGGATTTTTGTTTTTTGTCAGTTTTTTGTGGTTTAGTTTTAAAGTGGATTAAAGTAGGAAGATGATTTATTTACAGGGGTATCATGGACAGAATAACTTGGTTTTTGTTATACAGAATTATCAGCGTATTACGTTGTGTTATTAAAGCTACAAAACAGAATGAAAAGGTCTGATAAGTTCGAAAGCTTGAAAAATAGCTTGTAAGTTATAAAAACAAAGAGTATTATCATGTGGATAAAGAAGACTTTTAAAAACCTTAAAGAAAGAATGACATAACTTAGATTTGTTCAATACAGCGTCTCGGTAATGCACCTTGTCAGTCTTTGGCGTAGATAAATGAATATTCTGTCTACCATTGTTTTTCATATTTCTAAACTTTGAGTCGAAAATGTATATTACCTTTTAATAAGTTAGTGCATACGGGAAAACCACCACACCCACAGTAAATGATGGTACATATCACGCGAGCCAATAGACAAACTAAATGTATGTGTGTTCTTTTTCTGAACCTACGAACTTTGAAAGAATAAGAAAAAATATTATATATTTATGTATTGGATATGACACTCAAAGCCTGGTTTAGCATAAAAAAAATCTTCCATTTGAAACAGAATCGACTGGCAAAATATAATAAACCAGGCGCAGGTATTGTGTTACTTAAGTTATAGAACAAACTCACAATTAGCAAAGCAGCATTATATATATATAGATTTCTATTTACAACAACATAGGCGCAGCAAAACTTTATTGAAATCTAAAAGCAGTTTCAGACTTCATGCCTAAAATTACACATGCAGGTTTAAATGGGACAGTGTCGTCTGTCTTAACGTCATATTTTAAGCCTTATCTGTTTAATCAGCAACATGTATGATAGTACAATGAAATTATACGTATCTATACTTTTTACATATCATAAACATCTGTAAACAGACAAAAAATGATTGTTTATGAACGGTTATATAAAGGTATGACGAGTAATTTTTTTTTTTCAAGGACGATACCATAACTTTAAACTTTGGGCTGGATAATGACAGATAAAAGATTGTATGAAACGCTATTTATATTTGCAGTATAATACTTTAAAAGCTATGGCTTCAACGTCGAAAGCCGGTGAAATATTGGAAAACCAATAAACCTAAAATTGTTATAAAACAAGTTAACTACAGACGGTTTATCCGCGTTCCTCTTAAGTTACCCAAATCATTAAGAGGAATATGGAAAAACACATCTGTAGTTAACTTGTTCTTGTAACAATTTGTAGGTTTATTGGTTTTCAATTTTTCATCGTCTTCAAGCATTCAAACCATAAATTAAATTGTAGAACTTTTCTTAAGAAGCAATTTGCGAATGAACAATCTTATATGATACATTACAATAATAGTATAACTCTACTAATATATATATATATGTATAAAACATTTTCTGAAGAAATGAAACTTGATATATCGGAAAACCAGAGTAAAATTTAATGAAAGTACAACGTTTCACCAGGTTAACCTGG
>NW_013665665.1:562027-578683 GCF_000517525.1 Limulus polyphemus | reverse complement strand
ACCTGGTGTAACGTTGTACTTTCATTAAATTTTACTCTGGTTATCCGATTTATCAAATTTCCTTTTAATTACGACAGAGTACTTCCTTTCATCGTATTTCCTGAAGAGTTAGTACTGACTCCCCGTGGTCATTCATATTTTTATAACACCATTACACATGTACAGTTAAAATCAAGTGAAGTATCAACTTTTTTGCTCGAGTAAAACAATCTGTAAATTTCACAGTGAGTATCACTGTCAGGTTCATCCCCCCCAAAAAAATTGTATCAGGTTCATCTCCCTCCCCCCCCCCAAAAAAAATGTAAGGTAATAACAGAGCATAAGTTTGTCAGTCCAACATATCTGGTTTACTTGTTGAAAGTTATGAGCATCATAAGTCGTTGCACAGTTTTGTTTTAGTAGCAAAAGGCAGTAAGCAAGAAAAAAGTATTTTAGTGAAAATAACAAGCGTTTCGTATTTCAACTCCTTTTTCCATCGTATGTGAGGTACACGACAAGAGGTTCCTGCAACCATACGTTTCCCGGTGTTTTTTTATTTTATCATTTTGAATCTTTATTTCACTTGAAATATAGTTTTACCACAGGACATTTCACATATGGGAAAAGCATCGGTAACATAAATACAAAAGATCCCGGGTATACATAAAATCGTTATTTTCATCCATCACTACACTGGGGAACAGTAATTAGATCCTCCTAATGATAAGGAAGTGAAAGTTTTTTGTGGTGATACTCTAAACAAAAATATTGAAGTATTTCAATTACTCACAGTAGTAGATGGAATTATATATTAGAACAAATTGATTACGCGAAGAGATCGGGCTCAAACAACAAGTGGTCGCCAATTTAATTTTCATTTAAAAGCTAAAGACGTCCTTCGGCATCAAATGTAAATGCTCAACAAAAATCTCCAAGTCTCTTCTTTTCAACATTAAGTTTGATTATATCAACGATTTTAAGTGGATGGTCAACACTCGTGTTGACATAATTAATTGAACGTTCTAGCATTTCTCGTCTTAAAATAATTGTTTTGCAACCTAGTACTCCAAGAACACGAGGGGAAAATTAAATTTATTTTATTTGCACGAGCACACATATAAATAGAAAGAAACTGAGCACTATTAGTTGCTACTCCAATTACCTGTACCTCTGGTTCATGTAATGAAAGGGAAGATTATTCTTTGTTAAATTATTAGTTATTCGTTAGTCCAATGCTATGCTATCTTTACTTATTTTTGATTTTCGAAATAATTCTTGTAAGGAAGATTTAAAGACACCAATTTCTAGATATATCATTCATCTCATGTTAAAATGCATATGTATTTAACTATAAAATTTTGTTTTGAACATTTAAATGTATTTTTTATAATATAACCAAAATTACGATAATCCGAAACCTGAGAAATCTAAAAGTTTTATGTTCGTGAATCGCAGCTTGGATGTTTTTATGTGTGTCTTTGATTGGAGTATCACTGTTTTAATGCCCTACAATTTCATTTATACACTTTCAAAAATGTTAAAGTTAACAAATATAATTGGAATCAAGTTCTGAAAAATTAAAAGTTGAAGCGTAACAAAACGGTAATTCAGTATTATTTAATAAATTAAATAACAAATTATAAGCTTCCAAGTTCTGATCATTATCACGAACTACCTAGACCGTGGAATGATCAATATGCAGCAACTGAAGAATCCTAAATTTCGAAAATTCCTTTGTCATGTTTTAGTGTGGTATCAAATGATACCTCTTGGACGGTTTAAAGTAACGTATCTCAATTTTCGGTGTGTAACATTCAGAAGAGTACGAGTTTTGTATACGGAGAAACGCAGATTATGCAGCGATAAACAAAATAAAATGAACCATTTAAAGTAAAATTCCTTTGAAAAGGAATGACAAAATATTTCAGTTTTGTATGTAACATTAATGAAATTGATTTTTTTTTCTAAAATATGACAAACTCTCTGTTACAATAAAAAAAAACTTGAAAATCACGATCTTGAAGTCGGGTATTATTGTTTACAGAACTGAACTTTGTGGTGAAGTTACAAAAGAATAGTGAAGTTCACAAAAAGTTTCTTAGAGCCTTATGATAAGACAGCAGTCAATGTGAAAATGTTAAGAAGGAAAGTCCTTCTCCATTACGCAACTTTTCTTTATCTTCAAACATACTTTTTAAATACATTTTGCATAGTATTCAGTAAAGCGATTATTTGGTAACTGCTTAAAGCTTTTCCGATTTTTATGTACATAAGATGTTTTGCTCATGAATTACTCTTTTTTTTCAGATAATCATCGCTATCAATGTAGAAATCTCTCTTTGAAATACTTCATAATACGATGGGTTTTCAGAAACAAAAAGGATGTTCTTCCCTATACAGGCCTGGCATGGCCAGGTGATTAGGGCGCTTGACTCCCAATCTGAGGGTCGCGGGTTCGAATTCCCGTCCCACCAAACATGCTCGCCCTTTCAGCCGTGAGGGCGTTAATGTGACGGTCAATCCCGCTATTAGTTGGTAAAAGAGTAGCTCAGAAGTTGGCGGTGGGTAGTGATGACTAGCTGCTTTCCTTCTAGTCTTTCACTGCTAAATTAGGAACGACTAGCGCAGATAGCCCTCGTGTAGCTTTGTGCGAACTTCAAAAAACAAACACTCTTCCCTGTACGCTGAATATGATGAATATGAATAAATTGCACCTGAAAAATAACCGTGTTAGTAGTTAAATATCATACACAAAAGATTTTTTGTAATGGAAATTGCAGTGTTGGAGAATAGCGCTGATTCCAAATGTGGTACGGAAAATGAAGCATCATTTTTATAAAATGTGATTAACCTCGGTATATCCGTTATCTTATCAAAGGTGTGGGAAGAGATGTGGTGTTTTGCTACTAAAGCTCTATTTTTAAAATGTGTATCCACCTTTGACTTTTTTTCATTAATATGTACCACCAGTTATTGGTGCAAATCTGTAGCACAGCATCTATTTGTTTGTTGGTTGGTTTAATTTTGCGCAAAGCTAGACCACCCACTGACATAGTGCGATTGCCCGTACCATTATGACACTCCCACGGCTGAAGTGGCGAGCAATTTCTGTGACAAGGATACGAACCCGCGACCCGCAGATTGCGAGTCAAGCGCCTAAGCACCAGGCCATGCAGCATCTGTAAGTAAGAAACATTTTATGACTCTTCTACCTATTACCTGCGAATGGAACTAAAACAGGCTCGTACTATCCCTACCACCTTTAGGAATTAAGATGACACAGCGACATCCAATCTTTCTTAAGTTGTCCTCACACCCACACTCATCCATTTAAGGCACGCCACGGACAGTAAGATGTACCACCATTGTCTTTAGACCCAACTTGAATACTCAAGGTGCCATGGGAGAAAAATACTTTGCATTCATTGCTGTGGTGAGCGGCTTATGGGTTGCATCCCCTTCTGTGAAATCCAGTTCTGGGTGATGATTGTAATTCTTGGTGTGCGTTTTCCTTTCACAACATTTAAAGATTTGCATGGATCAACGATGATTTACTTTTATCCAAAACCATTCGGTGTTGAAGGTTCATGAATTCAATTTCGTACCGTATATTTAATATAATGAATACAACTCTCCGTTATGATAGCCGATGACTTTTATAATACTCAAGATGCAGTGAACAATGGGATTTACATTGAAATACGTATAAATGTATGTATACAAGTATGTTCGTGTATACTTATATATGTGTGTGTGTGTCTGTATATATATATCTAATACAATGTAATTTACGTATTTCTAGCATTAACACAATACTAATAAACTAGAAAATGAAACTCTAATTTCTGAGAATTCGGAATTGTATGATATCTTTATGGAGTAAAAAATATCTTTTATTCTATTAAGCTTAACCTGTAACAGTAATATTTTGACTCAGGCAGTGACTTCTGTAAGACCTTGAGAGAATGTCCAAGAATACGAAATGCTACCGGAAACTCGTTATTTTTCTCAGAAGTGTGTATTTAAAGGTATAACTTTCAATTCAGAAGGAGCGTTTGCTATTTACTTCGTTATGAAATTGCTAAAGATTCCTTAGCATTGAAATAATTGAATAATAATAGCAAGCGAACGAATATAAGTAAATACAGAAAAGACTAAGTATATAATAGCGGAAATTAATAGTTGGAAACTGACCAACGACGATTTATAAGTATGGTGAAATTTTTATGTAATGTGTTCTTTATATAAGAAATTTATTACGCTTATGAAAAATTTTTAGTGAATTTACTATTGTATTAGAATAACGTGCTTCGATACACAAGTATACTAAACATATCGTAATGTTCGTTCTTAGAAAGAAAGAAAAAACGTCGTTAAAACTTTTTTTTATAAATCGAAAGAACATTACTTGTGGCAGTGGTTAGAGGAATTCTACGGTTTGGAGTTCAGCCATAGCACAATGGTAAGTGTCATTGTGTCTTTGGTTTTTATCTAGTTAACCCTGTATGATCAAGTAGAAAATACCTTCTTTTGTTTTGTTGTTGAAATTTCTCTTTCTCTCAACATCAATTTCTAGAGCCGCCAACCAGCTGTTTAGGTTTTGCTGATCCAGAACTTGGGCTTTTTTTGTCCTGTTATTCCAGAATTTAGAGGTAATGACATTTCCCCTCGTCGCTCTTTGTTAAGGTTCGTGTTTTTCCTGTAGTTGGAGAGTATCGATCAGCAAAGATTTCAGCTCTTCTGACAGGTCTTGTCATTCGGGCAGCTGACTTTAGGCAGATATCCGATATTTCTTTGTTTTACTCTCCAGAATTCGTGTATCACATTAATTAATCCTCCGTCAACTATATTTTCCATCAAAAGAGCCTGTTTTCTTTCATGAAAAAAGGTTATTTCATGTAAGCAGCTATTCATTTTTAAAATGAAACAGTGTCACATTTATCTACGGTATAATGCATTGCATTTAACAAATCTTTGTTTTGAAGAATCATATATCAAAATAAACTTGCACTGATGTATAGTTCAATGTAGGCATCAAATAACATGATATTTCATCATCTAGGTTACTTGTTATATATATTTTCAAAATTCATTTCAAATTATAAGGTATGATTGCAAAACCATAAGTAATTTTCAAGGCAAGTCGTTTAAAATAAAAAGGGGTGAAATATCACTAGTTTAAAAAAAAATAATTCATCACGTACACAACTAATCATGAGAACGTATTACTCAAACTGTCAGAGTTCTGACTCGATAATGTAACCTCTATCATTTTCTGTTTCTATATTGCTTTTTAAATGCGCACATCCTTTAGTATAATACCAACCACAGGAGTTGCTGATGTAACATCGATCAACAAGCTGAAGAAAAACATCAACCAAGTCAGGACTTAGTATTATGTTTATATGTGAGATAGAATACATGAATCACAAGCTTTTCAATACTGAAATTCAAATTAAGTTTATTATTTGCCACCACTCTCTCCCATGATGGATCAACGCGAGGCTTATAACGTTAAAATTCGGGGTTCTATAGTCCATTGTGTAACTTTGCGCTTAACAACAAACAAACAAGTTTACTCTTGTTTTGTAAAGGAGATAAGATGTTAATAAGATAATTGTAACAAGTTATTACTAAACAATTAAATCTGTTACTAAAGAAACTTTTCAGTTAGGGATTACCAAATGTTTTAGAAAATCTCTCAAAATCAGTTGGCAGAGGTCTATGCATCAAAGGGAAGCATGAAGAATCTTTGCGTTCATATGACACTCATTTAATCATCCCATCAGTAACATCCTCATGTGTAAGTATGAAAAACATAAGTGCTGTACTGAACGCAGAGAAGAAATGTGTCGTTACAAAATATGACCAACCAGGAAACTGGCAAACAAAACAAATCCAATATACAGTTCACTTCCTGCACTATATATATATATCTATACTTGCAATAAGGCTGAATGTTGTTTGCAGCTTCATGATTAAGTGCTTCTTACGTTATATCCATTTAAATTAAAAGCGCAAATGCTCGCATTCGTATGTGTGAATTCATACACTTACTGAGACATATATTCCATTTGTAAGGAGCTGCAGTTTATTTACATAAGCCGATTAAAACTGCCTACTGTTGAGAAGAATCGTTTGAATTCATAAAGTTTTAGACAGATTAGATTTCTAATAAAGTTATAACGCATCAATCACTAAATATCACCATAGGTTTGTAAATACAGGTATATTTGCTCCACTTCAACTGTACATTGCTACCACTCAAGGATAACTTTCACGTACTTTTCCCGTGTTTAGTTCGAATTGCATTTATGTAGCAGCAGAAATAAAGATCCACAATAAGAACCTTCTACGCATGTGCTAAATGAGTTATTAGTTTATTTGGGAAAATGGGAATGTGATGTTGTAATACTGTATAGTAGTACTTGGGTTTACGAATATTCAGTGACGAAAAGAAAAGTTGAATTTCGAGACTGTATACTTACTTCTTAAACACATAAATTCAAGTTTATTACTAGTCAGAAGATTTGAGTATATATTTTTGTTGACGTAAATTAGCATTCATCTCAAATTGAAATTTTGATAAACGATGCACATGATAACCATAAGGACCCATATTAAAAAGTTACATAATTTTTTGACTAATAGTAATTACTATTTTGTATCATATGAATATGACTTATTGAGAAATACAGGTTAACTTCTTTCTAAACAATTATTATCGAAACTTTGATTGCTGAGTTGTGAGATAATTCAAAGATTGGCGTATTCCTTTGTTGGACCGTATATGTCAATAAACAAAAATTGGTGTATTATTTTGTTGGATCGGGTATTTCAATAAACATAATTGTATGTTTTGAATTTCGCGCGAAGCTACGCGAGGGCTATCTGCGCTAGCCGTCCCTAATTTAGCAGTGTAAGACTAGAGGGAAGGCAGCTAGTCATCACCACCCACCGCCAACTCTTGGGCTACTCTTTTACCAACGAATAGTGGATTGACCGTCACATTATAACGTCCTCACGGCTGAAAGGGCGAGTATGTTAGGTGTGACGGGGATTCGAACGCGCTATCCACAGATTGCGAGTCGAGCGCCCTAACCACCTAGACATGCCGGGCCACATAATTGTAAAAGCGGCGCAAATGTGAAAGAGAAAATACATAATTAAACGTTTCGGATGGCCTTATTTTACAATGATAAAAGCTCTAAGTGGATTAGTAGAGGAATATATATTTGGGAGTAATCAACAAAACTTTAATGTATGCAATACTTCAGCAATACCACAAAATTGCCATTCAAGCTGCAAAATAGGAGGGGGAGAGAAAAGTGGTAAAAAAAGCGTTTTATTAGGAAACGTTCAAACTCACCCATGTTGTACTGATATATAGTTGTATGGCCCATATCACAATATATCTTATACTTTTTAAAAAAAAGGTCAAACATATATTTGTATGTCAGTACTATTCGTAAAAGTTTATGAAGAAGTTATAATTTTATTATTGAATCCCATATAATTGAAATCGTAACTGATTAGAAGTATACATATAACTGGAAATTATAGAAGCAAAAAAGACAATGGTAAAAAAATTCAAAGAAAAAGTTCCACCCGACATAATGTTTGTAATCCGGTGAACTGCAAAGCAATTTTGACCAATCACCGACTACACAAAGACAAACATTCTTAAGTTATTTTATCTACTTGAAAAAATAGTACAAAAAATACATTACCGCTCTGTACTCGAGCATATATTTTTTTTAATTCGCCTAAATAAGCATTCATAAAATAAAAATGGCTAAAATTCTTGTATTTAAAAGAAAATATTCATCGTTAAATACATTTTTAGCTTTCAAAAGTTTACAATTCTCACAGTGTTGCTGTCACAAGATTTAATTTGTTCATCAATCTTTACTTCTTTACAGTTCTTGTTTTGCAAAACGATAAAACTTGAAGAAAAATAAATCCATTGATTGCCTCATCTATACATAATTTAGTAACATAAATGTAAATACAGCAAGAACGTTTTGATCTATTTTTGAAAGTAACCAAAACCGATATATACAGATATATATATAGCTTAGATAAACGGGTAACTTAAGCAGTATGTAAAGATGTTCAAAGAGGTCGAGGAATTAAAGATACGTTGGCGAATATAAATATGGAATTATGTAAGAGACCAGTGGTCATTTGACAAGTAGATCAAATTTCCCTAAGGTTTAAATATAAAGGTCTATGTTGATAAATTGAACATTTTAAAGAACGATGGACAGGTATCATTATACGTATAAATGCTAAATCGGTAGTAAATGATTTCCATATTTTGGTAGAAGGGTAGGTATCTTAGTAAGTATAGAAGCTGAGCTCATAAGTAAATAGTATACAGCTTCCAATTTTGTCAAAGGTTAGGTCCTAGTAAGTATTGGAACTAAACTGGAAGGGAAATGGTATATAACTTCCAAGTTTTGGTCAAAAGGTGTGTCTAGTAAATATTGGAGCTATATTCACAGGTAAATTGTATATAATTTCCATGTTTTGGTCGAAGGGTCTGTATTCTAGTAAGTATTGGAGCTAAGCTGATAAGTAAGAGATACATAATTTTCATGTTTTGGTCGAAGGGTCTGTATTCTAGTAACTATTAGAGCTAAGCTGGTAAGTAACAGATACATAACTTCCATGTTTTGGTCGAAGGATCTGTATTCTAGTAAGTATTGGAGCTAAGTTGGTGAGTAAGAGATATCATAACTTCCATGTTTTGGTAAGCAATTAGATAACTGTTTAAATAGAGTAATTATTAAATTTTTTATTAATTTTGGTTACATTACAAAACATGATTTAGCTAAGCCTGATAAAGGGGACGTTAATTGAATTCTTACTATAGTATAGATAGTTCTGATAAACCAGAGAGTTTGCCTAAGAGAATTACTTCTTATATTCTACAAATATTAACTTTCAATGCAAATGAAAAAAACTGAGCGATATAAAACCATGAAAATGACTACGCTTATCTTACAAGGCACAGGGAGCAGGTGTTTCCAGTACCCCAAAAAAAAGTAATTACCGCGTTTTGAAATATATTGGAAGGCTCATTGGTAATTATGTAAATAAAGTCGATTCTAGTTTTAATATCGTCAAAGTAAAGGCATCTATATATATATGTGTAGAATAACCCACCCAATATTCCAAGAAAATTCTCGTGGTATGTGATTAATGACGTGCGGAGTTCATAAAGAATATTTAATGAGCAGAAACGAGTTAATAAAACGTTATGCTTACTTTCAAGGTGGTTGATAAGGGAGTTTTTTTGGCCATTAACAAGTTAGCAAGATTTTTAATGAGTCAGGTGATATAAAGAGACTTCTTATAAAATTTATGGTTAACTTCAAAATAGATTTTGGCGCCGAGAGGTCATTTGAGTATTCCATGTTCTATTTTTCATGTAATTTTATGACAGGATGAATTCTGTACTGGCCCGGCATGGCCAGGTGGTTAGGGCGCTCGACTCGTACTCTGAGGGTAGCGGGTTCGAATCCCCGTCCCACCAAACATGCTCGCCCTTTCAGCAGTGGGGGCTTTATAATGTGACGGTCAATCCCACTATTCGTTGGTAAAAGAGTAGCCCAAAAGTTGGCGGTGGGTGGTGATGACTAGCTGACTTCCCTCTAGTCTTACACTGCTAAATTAGGGACGGCTAGCGCAGATAGCCCTCGTGTAGCTTTGCGCGAAATTCAAAAACAAAACGAATCCTGTACTAAGTTCAGTCATTAAATAATTATCGTTGACAAAATTAAGGTGGCTCATACGATAAGGATTTAGGTTTTCCTAAAAATTAATATGAAAAAATATATTCTATTTTGAAATAATCTCACGTTTTCTAGAGCAGGAATTTACACAGGTAAGCATACAAGCTGTTCCTGTAGAAACCATTTATTTCATTACAATATGTTCAAAATATTTTAAGTAACTATTAGTAGGTAGAACTAGAAATTATAGTTAAAACTTTCCAAAAGTCTTGTTTATAACTCTTACGCAATAAATATGCATACACGACAGTGTTATCTCACGTTTCACTCTGACTGTAGTGGAACAACAGTAAGTTTACGGACTTACAACGCTAAAATCCGGGATACGATTCCCGATGGTGAACACAGCAGATAACCCAATGTGACTTTGTTCTAAACAACAGTAATAATAATCAATACTCTCAGACTGTTAGTTTGAGAAACGTTTTCAACAACATAAATATTAAAAATCGGTTCAATAATATATTTTTCTGTTCGTTTGTTAAAGTTTTGAGCTGAGTTGTTTACCAATAAATTAATAAAATAATCCAATGCATTTTACGTTGGGCCTATTTTGTGTATTTTCTTATTTTTCTCTGTGAGTTGTTTTCTTAACAGATTGGTGACAGCGCTTCAGTTTCTAATGATGTAAGAGTGAACAAAGAATCAGTGTTTCTCCCTTGAACAACATAGGAAGATTTCGATTGTGGTCTAATTTAGTGGGGTGAAACTGTTCCATCCCGTCATATTCCACTAACACGACTTCATGTGCTTTTTTTTTGTCCCTCGCCTGGTGATCGGCGTCCACCATAAATTTTCATGGTTGCGCTTGATTGCCACTTAATGTCAGTGTCGGTCTTAGTGGTCGTGATGAAGTTGAAAGTTTGAAAATTAGTTTCTCGTCCACTCTCACAGTTCTTCCTGTTAAATAAGAGGCACTCTACTGTCAGTAACTCAAACAAGTCTCGCTATTTTTTTTTTTTCACTACTAACTGCGAGCTTGGGAGGTCGTTTTTTGGAGTTTATATGTGAAAAAAGGTCAGTTTTTACACTTCTTCCCCGTTTAAATGTCAGTGTAACAATGGCGACCAAGTAAAACAATAAATCTATTAATTATGTTTTATTCTATTTCTATAATTAAATGGCTTGCAGACCCGTCTTACATCTTTCTAAGCACTGTTTGAAATTTTGTTTTCTTTTTTTGAAGAGTAAGCACATAGTAGTTAATGTCCTTTTGTCATATAGTTAGAACCATATCAAGCTGAAAAATTCTTCCGACTTTGCTAGGTAGGGGCTTCTGGAACATTGGAGCTGTTGTAGTCTATCTAAACCATTATTCTTCACACGCAATGGTTTGTTGCTTGGTCTTGCGATGGAGTTGTCAAACGTTAAAGATGCCATTTGTTACCAGGTCTTCTATCTTAACTGAACACAAGATCACACTCGGATCAAATGAACAGCCTCATAAAGTAGAAACTGCACCGCTCTGTGTTGATAGATGAAACTGCCTAGCTTAGAACGCTGCTGCCAGAACATCCATTATCAAAATTACAGAATAAGTTTAAAGCTGATCAATATTCCCGTCATTTTTCATTATGCAAAAGAAGCTCAAATGAGTAGATCAAGCTGATACAACACGCCAAATCCACATAGAACTTAATATTTCTATGAAATACAATGTCAGTTATGTTCTTCCTCTATAAAGATTTTTTTTCTTTTCTTATTCTATAAAGCCTATTTATTTCATCTTTGTTAATTAACAACTTGTCAATAATAACAACTGACATTTTCTAAAGATTAAGGAAGATAAAACTCTTGGTAATGTAAACCAAGTTTTAGTGAGTGTTTATTTTTTCATTGTAATGTTTTTTTACGAATTCTATTAATAATTTCATTATAAATCCAATGGTGTGTTCACTCTGGCTTGATGTCCTATAGCATGTTCTTTGTACAGCCACTGTAGCTACTCTTATAGAGATATTGCTCTATATAAAACATAACTAATGTTGTTTTTTGTATAGCACTGCCCATGCGAGACATCAATATCTCTCTTCTCCCTTGTTTTATAAATGCTCACTTTGAAAAAATTATTTAGATTAAATACTCCTTCTGAATAAATAAAATCCTTCGGGAAATCATAGTGATCGCCAAATGCGCAGGAAAGGAATTTCATACATTTTCTAAACGTTTTCAAGCGGTGCTTTGTGATCGGCAAGAGAGAAACAATGGAACATTTACCAACAGCACCAGTAAACAATCTGTTAAAAACCTTCAGCTTCAACAAGCTATAAATTTGAAGTTACTGCTGTATGTAATTCACACAATTCCAGAACTAGTTTATTTGTTTTGTTTTGGTTGTTGTTGGTGTTGTTTTTAAATTCTGTTCGATTGTTGTTGTTTTAGCGTAGTGCTACACAATGGACAGTTTGTTCTCTGTTAAAAAAAATGAGCATTAGCTTTTCGTCAATATCTGTATACGACGGTAATTTTTCATATTTTTATACCAGATAACACGTGTTGAATATGAAATCCACACGCTTGGTAGTTCATCATTTTGACATACTTCATGCCCGTAGTTTCTATTAGAGTAACATCCACCCTATATAGCAACAGTTACGGTCTCTAAAACCGAAACAAAAGACGTTTATAAGCATAATAAAATAGTTACTGATAAAAAAACATGAGTTAACTGGTCCTGACGAGGAGAACAGCTATTTCCAAAACTAGTTTATTCATTTTTTCAGTAAATATTTTATTATGCTTATAAACATCTTTTGTTTCGGATGTAGAGATAAGCAGCATAACATGACTAAAAAAAATTATAACAGTTACGATATTTATGATATTAAATTACAGTTTAAATTTAGTGCAAATTGCTAGAAGATAAAATTTCCAATAACTCGACACTTTTTATTCAGACCTTTACAATTTTAAACTTTAAAATTAAAGAAAAATATAGAAACTTATAGCTGTCAAAAACAACTGCGTAGTTTTAAACATATCTACCACAAAAAGGTTTACTTTTATTTGAAATATATGTTGTATTTCCATGCAGCAACTGTATTGAACCAGTTTATTTCTTCCTAGACATTTCACTTTTCCTATTTCCTTGAATCCAGCAAATCCTCGCACTGTGAACGTGGAACGTGCTTGTGCATATTAGCTCTTATAAAAAAACAACGTATAGTAAAACTATATCTCTTGAAAACAAACAAACAGATGAAATGGTAAATTTCTGATGCAAATAGATAAATTCATGCGATATACAGAAAAAGATACTCCGTGTTATTTGTTTCAGCGTGAAGCAGCGGTTATGGTAAACAAGATTAACTACCGTTATACTCTGCTTCTCCATGGAACGAGTCTGGTGTATAGGCGGTTGGACTTGCTGTCGCCATGGGCAGAACCTCCTCCGAGAGATGAGTACACCACATGAATTCTAAATAACCACGATCTGTGCGAAGAGTCCCATTTGATAAACTTTTAAGGCTTAACTCATAAAATTCAAATATAAATGTGCTATTTTATGCTCTAGAACTATATATGAAAATAATGAAGTTTCAGAATTATGCAAAAAGAAAACTGCCGTGCTTTTTCGTTAGTAATAATTTGTAATTAAACAAAGAACCTATCGCTATTAAATTATTTGGGGTAATTACACATAAGTATAATTTATGTACACCTTTCCATGTAATACGATTCTTGATCGCGAAAGAATTTACAACATGTATTTCCTAGGATAAAGTGTGCATAGTTTAATTGTGGCATATAAAGCACCTATTTTTTTTTAGCGTTACAAATCCCCAAGCTTTTTCGCTGAGCCACTGGCGGGTGCTTGGCTGCTAAACACATTGTGTTAAGGAATGAAGCTGAACTAAGCGCGACGCTATTCTTCCTCGTTTTTTCTAAAGTGAATTGTTCTGCATGGTAAGCTTCTGCATGGTAAAGTAAGGTAAGCTTCATGCTATTAAAAAGTATCTAATATTATCCTCGTATTTTTGATCGATGTTTAAAAAGAAGATATAGATAAATGAATGACATTGTAGTAAGTGTCATAAGGTTTGTAAAATTGAGTCCTTCTATTCGTTACCATACTTCATATGCAATGGTTTGATCGAAATAGCTATAACCAGAGATTGCATTTGTATAGTATGTGTGCATTCTAAACTCATTCGCATTATGAAGAAAATAAATGTCTTTTTACTTGTAATACGTAAAGGAATAAAAACTAAAATGCATGTCACTGTAAATTTAGAAGTGAATTGGTCTCTTTATGTTAAATCGTGTTTGCTTTTTCTCTATTTTTTTCAATTTACATCATTATACCAATGCTCAAAGTTTTAATGGAAAGAGAGTGATTCTTACTTAAGCGGATTCGAATCCCCATCCCTTCAAACATGCTCACCCTTTCAGCCGTGGGAGTGTTATAAAGTGACGGTGAACCCCACTTTTCGTTGGTAAAAGAGTAGATCAAGAGTTGGCGAGTGGTGATGATGACTAGCTGCCTTCCCTCTACTCTTACACTGCTAAAATATAGACGGGTAGCACAGATAACCCTCGTGTAGTTTTGCGCGAAATTCAAAACAAACCAATCTTACTTGGGCCCAAATTATCAAAGAACTTTATAAATCTGTGATCATATTTCAATTTTCAATGTACCTCGGGGAAACATGAATACAGATTTATATGTTTCTGTGAATAATTTGTTTGTTAACTAAGCGTATCAAATGCTATTTTTATCGATTTACGAAAGCAGCCATGCATAATGAAATTCTGAACTTTTCGCTATTCCAGTCCAAAGACTTAAAACTTTTCAATTTGATCATATTACATCAAGAATCCTGATATTCTGGTAGCAGATAAAACATTTTTGACTGGTATAATTATACACGAAGTTAACTGAGTTCTATCCTGCCTTATATTTTCAACACTTTTTATCTTAGATCTACATTTTTTTGGTAATATTATGTACGCGATATTTCAGATTGCCAAAACATTAGGAAAAATATTCAAAAGATGATGAATGTCGACATGCATCATTTCCTTTTCTGTAACAATTTAAAATTCTTTCCAGTAAAACGTAATAATTATACTAGATAAACCCGACAAACATCAAAAATGATTTTCGTCTTTATGTGTGGACTATATTTCCGTTTAATGACAGGTTGTTTGGCTCGCTTGAAAATTGAAATTCATATATTATCATATTTTTATCTTCATCATTTTATTCTTTAACTCTAACAAAGAAATTTATTTTTACCTTCAAGTTCGAAACTAATGCACCTTCATTTAGTTTTGTTTATATTTTTGTGTGAAAAGAATCGCTTCGTTGGGAGCTTTTAATTTCATATTAATAAAACATTTTAGTATAGAACTAAGAATAATTGCAATATTTCAAAATTGAGGAGGTGTAGCGAAGTTACTATCGACTACCAATGGAAGACCTTGAAATTTATATTTTTGTTTACAAAATGGTTTCTCGTTTTTAATTCCATTCAAGCTCCCAACGTAGAGTGTGAGTACTAGCATGCAAAGATCGTACTACTATTTTGCGATCAATATTTTGGTAATATTTGCACTTTACTTCTACTTGATTTTGAAGGGCAATTTTGTTTGTTACTAAGCGCAAAACTACATAATGAGCTATCTGTGCTTTGCCCACCTCGGATATCGAAAACCCGATTTGTAGCTTTATAAGCCCACAAGTTCAACGCTGGGCCACCAGGAGAAGTTCAAAAACCAAATATAAATACATATATATTTTCATTAATATGTAAATTATCCGTTTAAAAATGTATCTCATCATTTAAATCTTTTCGAACAATGAGAAATTGAATCAGGGATTTCATGAACATGAAGCTTAAAAGTTTATTTCGTATTTACATGTTTATTTTCATGTCTCATGATCTATTGACTTTTTTGATAAATATAGTTTGTATTCTTATATACTGCAATATAACATTTTAATTTCAGTATGTTATGTGATATATGAAACAAATTACGTAAGCATTTTACAAAACTAAAATATCTCATTCTGAGGCTTTGTAATCACATTTCTCGCGCTTTCTGGCACAAAGTATAAACCTTTACCCACAACACTGATACATCTGTTTCGTAAGTTCATTGTTCCAATTCAGTTTTTTTTTTTGTTGTTGTTGTTGTTTTGTTTTATTTTTATTTTTTTTACCTCGTGCACGGAAATTCAAATAAGATTTAGGAGCCATAACGTACAGAGTAAAAGCATTGAAAGTCAGGTGATAAGTTATACCCTGACAAGCTAGCTACCTTGTTCACTAGCGGGTTGTGCCATGATTGTGATATATGTTTCGAGCTTGACTAAACTGCCTAGAAAATGCGTTCTGTTTTTAGAATCATATAGGTTTCCTCCAGTAAAGTGGATCTAGATTATTATTCGTGTTCTATGAGATCGATAATCACTTTTGCAATACCGAAGCCATATAAAATGTGATCATCAAGCGTAGTGGATTTCTTTCTCCTAATCCAATTTTAGGCTTTGTGAAAAGAAAATATATAATATATAGCTTCATAAAGTAAGTTTCTAAAAATAAACTAAAAACGTACAAATTAACATTATACAGTGGCATTTTCTTGTGGCTAGAAGCTAAGGTTTAAGATTTGTTAGGAATTTCGCGCAAAGCTACACGAGGGCTATCTGCGCTAGCCATCCCTAATTTATCAGTGAAAGACTAGACGGAAGTCAGCTAGGCATTACCATCTACCGCCAACTCTTGGACTGTTCATTTTACCAACGAATAGTGGGATTGACCGTCACATTATAACGTCCTCACGACTGAAAGGGCGAGCACGATCGGTGCAGAGGATTCTAACTCGCAGATCGCCAAACCAGAAGCTATAATAAATTAGATGTACCATATTT
>NW_013665665.1:548364-561027 GCF_000517525.1 Limulus polyphemus | reverse complement strand
TACCATATTTAAATGACATTTATCTCACCAGAAATTTAATATACGTGACTCTTGCTAGATTATATAAATGTTGTTCAATTATTACAATTAAATTTATTTAACTGATTTTTGATAAGGTCAAATATTAAACTACTAAAAGGAAATGTTTTTCTCCTGTAATAAATACACTTAATATTTTGAACGACAAAAATCGGCTATTTCTGCTATTATTTTTATATGCAAATTCTTGGTCAAAATGTCCTGGCTTTGTTTTAGCTAGATAGAGAGAGAGAGAGAGAAGATAGAATCTATAATTGTAGCTTTGAAAACAAATGTATTGCAATGATTAATCAATTACTTGATCTTATAAGAACTTTAATGTTTTTCATAAACAGTGGATCAAACATTTTGCTTTCCAAAGAACATTTGTTTATTCTAAGTTTTCATGATGCCTTTAGACATACATTTTGATCTACTTTTAGGTAATGATGAAGTTATAGCAAAGTATTATCTCAAATAAGAAACATTGCCAAAGAAGCCTTGACAACAGTGTTTGTTTGTTTAAGCGCGAAGCTACACAAGAGATTATCTTTGCTGTGCCCACCGCATGTATTGAACTCCAATTTTTAGCGTTATAAATCCTTAAGCTTACCGCTGAGCCAAAGAGTGGAATCTCCAGCAATACCCTAGAATAAATCAAACAAACTGAGAACGATAAAGCTCTATTGACATAGCAGAATATATACAAATATTATTGATAAATAACACGACTGCTAGAGTTACAGTGACGAATTAATATCAGAAAAAGGCAGAGAGTAAGGAAGTTGTACTGTCGCATCAGATTACATAACAGTCAGATTTAGATGAGGTTCGATCAAAATATTAGAAAAGATGAAGAGTGAACTGTTTTTTCTTTGTAGTAGTTGTTTTCGTGAAAGTACTCAGAAACAGTCAGAAAGTAAACGTTTTTTTAATGGAATTCTATCATTCAATTTTTTTACCAACTATTCCAACTGCAGTGATTCCTTTCTTGCCTCAATTTTTTACCGCCTGTTCCAACGGCAGTGATTCCTTTCTTGCTTCACATTTTTTACCACCTGTTCTAACGTCAGTGATTCCTTTCTTGCCTCAAATTTTTTACCACCTGTTCCAACGGCAGTGATTCCTTTCTTGCCTCAATTTTTTTACCACCTATTTCAAAGTCAGTGATTCCTTTCTTGCCTCAAATGTTTTACCAACTGTTCCAACGTCAGTGATTCCTTTCTTGCCTCAAATTTTTTACCACCTGTTCCAACGGCAGTGATTCCTTTCTTGCCTCAAATTTTTTACCACCTGTTCCAACGGCAGTGATTCCTTTCTTGTCTCAAATTTTTTACCACCTGTTCCAACGGCAGTGATTTCATTCTTGCCTCAAATTTTTTACCACCTGTTCCAACGGCAGTGATTTCATTCTTGCCTCAAATTTTTTAACACCTGTTCCAACGGCAGTGATTCCTTTCTTGCCTTTTCGTCATCGATTGCACTCATTTTTTAACTACTTTGATGTATTGTATGCTCCCCAGTAGCACAGCGGTATGTCTGGGGACTTACAACGCTAGAATCCGGGTTTCGATACCCGTGGTGGACAGAGCACAGATAGCCCATTGTGTAGCTTTATGCTTAATTAGAAACAAACAAACATGTATCGTAATATGACTCAATATCCATATGAGAACCTCAGACGTTTTTATTATTTTGCATAAAATGTATTATATACGAAACTTCAAGCTTTCAGTTCATAACATTATTAGTAACCTTTTATTTGTGGTATTCCCCCGCTGAATCAGCTGTTATTTTACAGACTTGCAATGCCAGATTCGGATTTTGAATCCGTGAGTATACAGTATGCGATATGTCTGCTTTTGAATAAGTAATACAATTGTACAAAATCACATTTACTAATCCTAAGATTTTTATTGTTTTCGTTAATCATATTTCATTATGTTGAAATCGTGATAAATTGGAATGTTATTAATTTTTTTCTTGTGTTAAAATGGTTAGATAATTTTAAACGGTATTTTTTATATATATCCTTCTTATTAAAGAGCCTCCCAGTTGCGCAACGGTAAGTCTGTAGGCTTACGACGCTAATTATCTCGTTTCGATAACCTGATTGGCAGAGCACAGATAATCCATTGTATAGCTTTCTGCATAACACCAACCAAACCAACCCAAATCTTATTAGAGAATATTAGTTACTTTCTAGATATGCCTTATGTTTATTTTGCAACTTATGTTACTCATCTTGCCTTGCCCCCCCCCCTCCAGTGGCACAGCGGTATGTCTGCAGACTTACAACGCTAGAATCCGGGTTTCGATACCCGTGGTGGGCAGAGCACAGATAGCCTATTGTGTAGCTTTGTGCTAATTACAAACAAACAAACAAACATCTTGCCTTGCCTTGTGTCATGATTTAAGTTACATAAACTGTGAGATTCAATTTTTATGGGTGTAAAAGATTCCTAAAAGAAAAACCTACTAAAATATGGAATACTATAGTATAACAAGAGCTTCTCTAATGATAAATATAACAGAAATAATGTTTAGAATGATAACTGTTAAACACGAACAAATAATCTGCATCCTCAGATTTATCTTTTTTTTTTGTGGCAAATTACGGCGACTCATCCTTCCATTTCTCGATTTGTTCGTTTATGTTTGACACTCTGAAAGCGCTTTATGCAGCTTAGGCTTATACATAATAAAGTACGACTTTTTTTGCCATTTCGTCTTGATAAACATGATTTCTCAAGTTCTTTTTCCAGAAACTTGCTTTAAAGATTTTAACTTCATATTCCATTATAATTTGATTGGCTAGCTCCTATATAATAAAAAGATCCATTGAAATAATTTTTTATGATGCTCCCAAATTTCATGAACCCAGTTATTAGTATTTTTATGCTTATAATAGAAGAAGTCTTTCTCGAAGAAGGAACTCCCGAACAAATAGAAACCCTCCCTCGGTACTCATCTCTTTCATCAAATTCTCTTGTAGCTGGAAAAAAAAACATTGTAGGGAACATTAACAGAGTTATGGGGCTTGGTCAAAAGTCTGAATATTAAGCATTTATTATAAACTAATTATCGACGTAAATCGATTTGGATCATCTGTCATACATATTGTTAATTTATTGTTATATGTATCATTAACGGCCTTACAAAGTTTTAGTTAAGAACAATTATTAATAATTAATCGGCATACAGGTGCTAAGATTTTATTCTTTCTAGAGGTTTAGTTGTGCAAAAATGTATATTAAATTTGATAGTCTACTTTTATTAAACATTATACGATCACAAATTACAGAAAATGCTTTCCATGGAAAGGAAACAATGTGAACACAGCAGTAATCACAGGAATAAATTAGCACATAAATATTCTCCATTTAAATTGTTTCGTTAGTTTTTTTCTACTCTTATTCTTAATTCATAATTTTGTTTCTCTTATTCCCCCTTTTCAGTCATTTTCTCGTATTTTCATACACCGGAGTTCTTCCTCAGGATCAATGGTAAGTTTACCGATGTACAGCACTAAAATTCGGAGTTCGATTCCCCGCAGGGAAATAGCGCTGTGTAGCTCTGCGCTAAAAACAACACCGGAAATTTGAAACATTTCAATTTTAAAAAAACCTCAACACTTCCGTGGTGTATTATTAATGTCAACTATACTCTTATATAAATTATATTAATATTCTTATTATTGATTAGTAATTATATTTTTTACATTAGTTTATTGCAGTACAATATTTTTAACACCGTCTAAATGACTGATATTATGTACTCTTTCGCCATTTATTTTTATACACTTAAGTAAAACTCAAATGATCTGTGTTTATTAGCAAAAAAAGAAAAAAAAATATACACAGTTTAAAAGTATATATTTCTCTCATTAACTCAAACTGATACTGGTATTGATTAAGTACACAATTCATAGTAAGAAAGTATGAAAGTGAAATAATGTTTTGACGTGTGATATTGCAATATCTAAAGAGTATACGACAACTTATTGTAATTTGAAATTTTGGTAAAATCATATAAAGTATGTCCATTTATTTCCCAACATTTGATTACGAAAGCAACAATTATAACAGAAAACAGAAGTTTTTTTTTCAAGAAATAACAAGAATTGTTGAATTTCTAATGTACATTCATCTAGTAAATTAAATGAAAGTGGCTCAGCGGTAAGTCTAAAAACTTATAATGTTAAAAATCAGGTCTCGATACCCGTGATGGGCACGGCACAGAGAGCGCAGTGTGTATCCTTGTACTTAACAACAAACAAATAAGTACATCATAATTCTAGCAATCTTTTTCTGAATGTCCTAAACACATGTCAACACAACTAATACAGTTCTAAAAATAATTTAATACATTTAGATTCGAAAAGTCTCTAACCCGTAACCTCAAACACTTTTAGAGAAAGTTAGGTAAGTAAATATTTTAAAGCGTTTTTGCTCTCTATGGCTAGAAAAAAAATATCTTCAGATAATTTAAGATTTATTATTCTAAATCATTAATTTTCTATGTTAAAATCAATGAAATTAGCTAAGTTTATATCTTGCAAGTTTGCATCTTAGTTATATGGTCAGTTAATTATTTTGTTCTTAAAACGCGATAAAAATATAACATCAGTTATCCTTAACACGAACGAATGTTTGTTGTGTATGCCTTTTCCTGGATATAGGATCTACAACGCTAAAATATGGAGTTCGATTCCCCACGGTGGACACAGCAGATAGCCCAACGTGACTTTGCTATAAAAAATAAAACAATAGCCTTTTGCTGGCGAAACGGGATTATAAAAAAGTATGTTTGTCATAAGACAATATTATTAGGCTTATTGTATTTTTTAAACATTGCATTATTTATTCGATTGTTCAGGGTTTTCCGTCGGCAATAGCTATGGTGGACATAGTGTGGTTGAAATACTATTATACATTCTCCTTCTCAGAAAAACACTAAGGTATCGAATAAAGAACGTAGTATTTAGAAATACGATAAGCCTAATACTATTATATTATGACAAATATTATGAATAAATGTTGTTGAAAGGTGCCACTGTCGACGTTAGTTAATAAATTATATATTTTCATACAATAGTGTAAGTTAATATTTCTTAGTCCCCTGTGGGTCAGTGGAAAGTTTGCGGACTTTAATGCCAAAATCTTGGCTTTGCTTCTTGTGGTGTACAGAACGCAGGTCGGCTATTCTGTAGATTTTCGCGAAAACAAACATTATTTTTTTTATACCTAATATACTTTTTAATAAAACAGATAAAGTAATTAATATGGATCATAGCGTTTGTAGATGTTCTTTTTTTCATTATAAAGAACCTATAGTTAAAGTAAATACGCTGTTTGACAAAGCAATGGTTGTAAGAATTATTAAAACTATATCATTTTAAAGTTGATATGAAGAGTTGCTCCCTAAGGAATGATGACGGTTGATTTTTTTTCAAAATTGAAACTTTTAGAGTGTATAGAATATTCTGCGCCCTAACTAAGAAATAATTTAAATTAGTATTTTTGTAAGAAACATTTTTGTTGCTGCTTGATGAAACTCATATAGTATAATAGATACTAGAAACCACTAGAAACCTTTTAATAAAATGCCCTTTTGTAATTCAATTCTCGTGCAAACTTTTCGGAGAAATCTTTTATTTATTATCTTGGTTAGACAATGCTCACATTTAAGAGGATTGTTAATTTTGTTCATTTAGTTAATTTAAAATATTTTCAATTAAACAATACAAAATATTCCACACAAAAAATAACAATGACCTGTTGTTCTAAATACCTTTTTAGGGTATTGTTTTTCAAGTATATATATGTAAATAATTCAACAAAATCATTTTTATCGTGTTTAAAATATTCTTTTCTCACTAGCTCTGTCACTATTGTACATTGACTATTAATGTCACATCTGCTTCAATTTATGTAATAAATTATACCAGAGAAGTTGCTAAAATATTCAATAAAAATTGCAATGGATAATAATTAGTCTTAATTATGAGCAACAGGCAAACCACAAAAAAGCCTCCGTGACCAATATGCCAGTTTTCGGCCCTCATCCCTGGAGAACTTGACAAAGTTGGGCCTACTTAGCGAATTAATGAGCACCAAAGCAGAAGTGACATGTAAAGCTTCTTGTACAATGCTATTACATTTGGACGATGTAGTTGCTACTATTTAATAAATTTCATGATAAATATTATGTCTTATTCTACAAATAACTAAAATACATACTGAAGTAATTAGGTTTTAAAGTAAATTACATAAACACACATAAAGTTGTGTCTTATTTAGTATATGACAAGTTTCGGCTGGATGCCCACAGAATTGTAGCACAACCTCTGACCGTTCGTTCTACTGGATAAGTTCTATTTGTTTTAATTCACTAGCGTACTTAAAATTACCTTGTTAAACTTAGTCACCCTACGGCCGGACTTGAAAGAGGACTTATAAAGAGAACAAACCAAAGGTGACCGGTTCTTGAAAGTGGAAAAAAGGGGTTAAGAAATGTTAGAGTAGAATTTGAGAAGAGTTAGAAATAACAGATATAGTTTTAAATCTCTATAGTGTGACAAATTGTTAGACTTGTGTTGGAATGTACAATGTTAAAGTATAGAAAGTTATTTATATTCTGTAATGACTGTGTTAATTATGTGATCTGTACTGAGTCAACAACTATATCATGATAAACAACCGAGCCAGCGTAATGTTTGATGGAGTTGAATAAGGTTAATTGCTTGGAGTTTAAACGTTTATGATGAAGAAATTTATAAAAATTTTGTATTGAATATTTCAGTTATATGATTTGTGCTGAGTCAACGGCTACACCATGGAAAACAATTGTTTCTGCATAACTTATGTTAATATTGAATACAACGATAACTATGAAAGATGGAATGCTTAGATTCGTGTTAGATTATGTAAGACTAGAATAAAGAAAGTTATTCAAAATCTGTAGCTATTATATTAATTTGTAAAGTCATTTCTTCATAATATCCTTCTTGAAGATTGGATGAAAAGTGGCGAGATTATCAATTATATTTTTAGTTAAAAATGAATTGTGCTTACCATAAAATAAAATAAAAATGTCGTGTTTAGGCTAGATAACCATAGTTGTGTTACGTTTTGGAAGAACGTTTTAGGATATGTGTAACAACAAAATACTTGTTGTTGTTTTTTTTCTTTGAATTGTTACTAATGTGTTACGAAACTCAAATGTTTATGAAATTCTAAATCCTTTGATAAACATCACGAAGAGTCGGGCGTGGCATAGTTTTTAGCGTGCCTGACTGTGAATTTGAAGGTCCATGGTTAACGTCTGTAGCCACAAAATCGCGCTTCGCAGTTTTGGACCGTGAGTGCATTATAAGAGTGACAGTTAAATCCAATTACTCGATAAAAGTAGCATACAAATTATTAATGGGTGCTGTTGGCTAGTCGCCTTTCCTCTAATCTATCAACTCAAAATTAGGAATGGCTAACACAGGTAGTAAATGTGTAGGTTTGCACGAATAGCCCCCCAAAAAATCAACTATTTTGTGTTTCTACTTTGGTGCTTCCCGGTTGTCACTATTCTTTTGCTGTATATCAATATTTACTGTAGGATGTTCATTACTTTACGGACACGTTGAACACCTAATTCGTCGTTTTAGACTGATGTACAGCATGAGCAGAATGTTCAGCCTCACATCACCCTAGCACATTTTACTCACTGAATATAATGATGGTACTTACATATTGCCCTCATACACACGATCAGCATATATCTTTCTCGCTGTATAAACAGTGTCAGTATGTTGCAAAAAATGCTGATAACAATTCTTTCATGTTTAAACTAGTCGCAATGGTCATATTATCATTATTTGTACTTTAAAAGCTATTATATGTTATATCCTATTTAGAGGATTTATAGAGTTGAAATGATACATTAACTCTATCATAATAGTTAAAATGTTGGACAACGTGAAAAGAAAACTCAATGAAAAGTGCGCGACGTATCGTCAAAAGTTGACTCGGATAATAAAAGAAACGTCTACTACTTCATAGTGGGCTTTCTTTTTCGCAACGTTCTATTTTAACTTTTTTATCATTGTACTGATTTTAGGGCACTTCCAATTACTTCATACTATATGAAGTCTTTATTAATAATTAATTGATTAGTTAGTAACGAAAGTAAGTCAATGATAGTATAATATTTTTTACTGATTTAGCCTAAAATGACCAGGTGGCACCGATTTTGAGGGACTTTATGGCAGTGTCCTCAATTAAACAAAATTTAAATGCAAAGCACCTTATTGTTTAAAACTGTCACTGTTAAGATACGAATTTTGCTACGAACCTGTTATAATATTATTCTCACTAAACGTAAATTATTACAACTTTGTTTCTTTTCGTTATGGCTCATTTGCTTTTTAACCGTGTAATGTTGTTAGAGTATGTTTCTGAAGATTATAGATAGAGGGCGATTTAATTTAAACTTGCCCCTCCCCCTTTCTTCTGATATAATGTCCCCATTTTTGGCGAAATATATTTGTCTGATGTTAAACATGAAGCTAGGCAATGGGCTATCTGTGCTGTGCCCACCACTAGTGAAGTGTATTTGGTGAATTTAATTTAATGTAGTCAGTTATTTGCAATACTGATTTTGTCAGATGCTCATATGTATGAAGGTAAAGGAAATGTGTATAATAATAATGATACTCATCTATCCATTGTGAGATACATTGAGTAGTTTGAAATCTGAAAATGATATATATATTTAATAATGGATTTTTCTATTGCATTTTTTCTGTTAAACTATGCTGAAACCATAATAAATGTTTTAATGGAGGAAACTTTACAAATAAGGTCGAACCACCTTATTTTTGTTGCTCGATTGTAGATTATTTTAAAGCATTCCTGTTAAGAAGTTGGATACGATATATTTTTTTTCAATTACTTGCGATGTCAATTGGTATTACACTCTGATAATAAGTGAATTGTAGTGCAAGTAGCCTTATCCTTAAATATTACAATTTTGTAGTTTAAAACACTACTTCATTAAAATAAAATGTTTAAATCTTTGTTTTGGGCATTTAAAATGTAGTCATTGATCGTTTTTCACGTATTTGCATGCATATCTTTCGTATAAGTAAATGCAGAGATGCCCCCTTTGTCAGTTCGAAAGTTTTGATCGAACACGTTTCAGGATTAGAAAAACTGCTATTGTTCCATGAACATTGAAATTAACAATTAATGTTAATTAACATTCCTCTGCAGTTCTTCTTGTATGCATGTTATAGTAGCTTATATGGAAAGAGATTTTAACAAAATAAGATTTTGTTAAGAGACGATGCTATTCAATAACCCAGATTTAAGTGCATGTATTATAGTGACGGAAGAACCTCTAATGTTTGCTTCTGTAATTTTTATTTGGAAAATTCATTACTAAAATTACTATATAATCCCCTCACTTTAATTTAGATTACCTCCCTTCCCTGCTTCGCACTGATAATTGTTGGTAGGGTTTTGAGCTGTTGGGTGTTTGTAGGTTTCAAGTTTCTAATTAAATAACCGTCAACTTCGAGCCTGCATTTTTCACCCGGTGACACATTACGTGATTGTGTTTGCATCATTAACATTCACCATTAAATTTTTCGGCTTGAAGATAAATGTATGAAATACAAGAAGACATTTTCAAAGGGACGAACATTGCAAAGTTAAGGGAATATTACATAACCTGATGCACTACACAGTCAGGCAGTGATAAGACATGATTAAAGAGATTTAATGTAGCATGTACAATTGAAATTAACTACAGAATGATTAGAAGCTCAGATTTTATATTTTGTTCGGTCCAAGAGTTCATTGTTTGGGATATGCAAATGAGTAGATAACTAATCAGCGAGACAGATAGAAAGATAAATATATTTATTTTATATTCTACATTCATCGAAACTGGGTTCTTTACAGACTTATTGTCGTAAAGCGTTAGGATTAAAATGTGCGTTTTTGTCAGTGCTCACAATAAATTGAATTATCAACACATTCTAGGCAAACTTTACATAAGTTATATAAGTCACATTCTATTGCTCACAATAAATTGAATTATCAACACATTCTAGACAAACTTTACATAAGTCATATAAGTCACATTCTATTGCTCACAATAAATTGAATTATCAACACATTCTAGGCAAACTTTACATAAGTCATATAAGTCACATTCTATTGCTCACAATAAATTGAATTATCAACACATTCTAGGCAAACTTTACATAAGTCATATAAGTCACATTCTATTGCTCACAGATACAAATAGAGGCTGGGGAACATAGATATATAGAAAAAGAAAGAAAATAACAAATATATTTATTGTCCTGATAGACAGATAGATAGATTCCTAAATGTAGAGAGAAGAGACACAAAAAAATTCAGATCAAAAGGTAGGCAAGAAAAATCATAAACGGGCAGTAAAGTAAATAGGCAGTTAGAGAGAAAGAAACTGAACAAGCTAATTATAAAGATTGATAGATAGTTGAACAGACGGAAGATAGACAGATAGTTAATCATCTAGTAATGGACAAGGAAGACATACAGAAAACTTAGGCAAATACAAATATTGTGTAAAGTATCTTATAAAAGACTAACAAAAGAATATATTGAAGTAAGTTGTTTTCTCTTCTGTCATAAAGTATGAAGGCGGTTAGTATATTGTTTTCCTAAAAAACCGAACAACGGCTCCGAGTTTCTTAATGTATCTTCTAAGTCAATATTTTCTGCTACGTCTTTATTGTTTGGAGCAAGAACCAGTTTGATCTGCGGCATCCTGTTGTCAACACTTGAATCAGGAAGATAATGATCCTCTAGTCTCGTTGTTCGAGACTGTTGTACGACAACTTTTACGTGTAATAACAATGAACGAAAAAAAAATAAGGTCGTAAAAGTGTAGTATAAAAAATGTTTTTCATTTACTTATTTCGTTTTCCACAAGATAAAAACAAATTATAATGTTAACTCAAAACTGATATAGCTTTAAGTTTTGATATTATGTACGATTGGGAACCTTGTCTCATTCCTAATGTTCATATCAACTATAAGATTTACAATTACGCCTTTTCTGAAACATTTTCACGTCATAAAAGCGTATCAAGTATCTTATTACAATAGCATAACTTTTCATAGCAAATATTGTTGTACTTAGACGTTTGTATAACAGATAAATCCGGCTCTCCCCTTGGGCGTGTACACTGTGCAAAGAGACTTTTATAAATACATAATAAGACGAAGCGGTCTTCTACGAGGTTCTATTCAGTCATGTGCCTGCAATGCCAATGCGTAAAGCACGCGTTAGGAAACGCCCTAGGCTGTAATGCGGTAATTTTTTGTTCTGTATTACTCAACTGCCATATTCGGGATGCTGATTCTATCTTGATGTATTCACTATTAATCTGAAAATGATAGGGTTCAGTTTTTACTGCATTTACTTTAAGTTCACTTCCAGTGCCATCTTGGTGTTTCATAAAATACTCGTATGGAAAATACTGTTCCTAATTTCCTTGTTGTTTTTTTAATTGAATATTACCATAATATGTCAAAAGGCCGCTGCTTATCAAACTGAATTATATAGAAGCATTTTTATAGAAACTTATCTTTTCTCTATTCCTCTATAGTAATGTTCAGGAAATAATACAAATTTTATGCTCTGCTTATGGCGTATATATTGCGTCAATTTGACCCCCACCAGTGAGTCAGTGGTAAGTCACTAAAATCGGGGCTCTATTGCCCGTAGTGAACAGGTCACAGATAGCTTACTGGGTAGCTTTGTGTTAAAATAAACGTACATCAATTTATCAGATAAATATTATTCTCACTTTAATCTTCATTACTGTATCAGTTAGCTAAAGAATAAACCTCAATTTAATATACATTTTACAACCTCGAGAAATAAAAATAATATACTTCTCAAAGAAAATATTTTTTTCTTATTTCAGACGGTTCACTTACTTTACTTTCTTTAAAAGTAGAGAATACTTTCACAACGCTCACTTTTAATAAACAACAGCTGTGCAAAATTACACCATACGGTTAATGTTCCATATCATATAACCTTTATAAGAAGCGCTAGCAAGAAATAATACTAAGGTCAAGACTAATGGAGAGTGGTTAGATTGCCAATTACGTTAACTTATTCCATTTGAATTAATTAATTCACCATAGGTTCGTCGTATGCACATAATATTTGTATAAACGTTAGAAGTTCAGTTAGAATCAGCTAGTATTACAAACATGAGCTGCATGTGGGTAGAGGTGACTCAACATAAGCTACAGGATCCGTAGCTGGAGCTATTTCTGATAGTCCCAACTTAGTCTCCTAGTAAAACGTTCATTAGGATCTGTAGCTGGAGATATTACTGGTGGTTACATCTTGGTCTCCTACTGAAACGTTCATTAGGAACTGTAGCTGGAGATATTACTGGTGGTTACATCATAGTATCCTAGTAAAACGTTCATTAGGATCTGTACTGAAGATATTACTGGTGGTTACATCTTGGTCTCCTACTGAAACGTTCATTAGGAACTGTAGCTGGAGATATTACTGGTGGTTACATCTTGGTCTCCTACTGAAACGTTCATTAGGAACTGTAGCTGGAGATAT
>NW_013665665.1:547417-548354 GCF_000517525.1 Limulus polyphemus | reverse complement strand
GATATGCAGTAAATTAAAGATAAAATACAGATCATTTATCTATATATGTAGAAAAGAAGGATTAATATGATAGAATAAACTAAATTCATTACGCAGATAGTTGCTATAACTTCATGTCATCGTGCAGTGAAGCTAATAAGATATTTATACCTATCTTAAAAGAACATTCTTCGATAAGACAAACTAAAAACTGTAACCGTCCCGATATCACTCCTTGTTAAGTACCTTGAACTTCCATGTTTTTAGAACGAGGACATAATGTGTCATGTTCGCGTATAACTTAATATGCAATAGTAACTACATCGTAATATCTGTTGATTTTCTGCGTTTCTAACTCGTTGTGAATTTTTTCTGGTGGTTTTATAATATATGTCACTAATTGTCAATAATATAAAATCTGCCAAATTTACCTTCCAGGTAGATTAAGGAAATGCTACAAGAATGGTTCATATATTCATGAAGAGAACTACTACAATAATATAACTGCATACAAAATACCAACTCATCAACTACACAACGCAGTTTCCCTTTCCAACATAACTAACCATAATTTATGGGTGAATTGTAGTTGGTCGAGATTTCTCTTCTCGTTCCAGATTAAACTTGCGTTTTTCTAACTGGGAGTCATCTGGGAATGACAGACTTTTAGGTGATTTACTTAAGCTTAGTTTGAATTATCTGACTGGTGCAGCCAGGCGAAACATGGAACAATAGTAGAAGTAATTGTAGTTAAGCCTCCTTATTTTCTCTATTATTGCTTGAATTTAAAGAATGCAATTCTAGTAAATGGAACACTATCACAACCCCTTGCTCTTAAATGGCACACTCCATACACACGAAACTGGTTTCGCTTTAGTACTTGTAGTGGACTGAGAGGACTAAATTAACCCTAATTGCGTCTTGTTTAACTTAAATTTATTTAAATATATATATACTG
>NW_013665665.1:542163-547354 GCF_000517525.1 Limulus polyphemus | reverse complement strand
ATATATATATACTGTAGGTTCCTTTTTTACGTTTTTTATTCACTTTTACATGTGTAATTTCTTTTACGTGTAAACATATAAATACTTGCATTAATATTGGAACATTTCTGGAATTAAAGTGGATTATAAACATTTTCTAGGATGTTACTATATCCAATAAATTTGTCAAGAAACGTTAAAAACGCAAGTGCTTACTGTAAGAAAAAAAAAGAAGTACACACTTTAAGCACCCTGTTAGTTAATAGATATCGAATTTTCATTAAATAGGTGATGGTTTTCCGTACGTCTTCTGTTAATAGATAATTAACTATGGAAACTGTATATTATTTGCTTTTCAGTGATTAAAGTCTATTCTTTCTCACATAATGCGAGCTACTTTCGTTTTAATCTTGTAGTGGTTGTTTTTCAATCCCTGTTTGGTGTTTACATAAGTCTTTGCTCAAATACGTTGATAACGTAATCTGAAAAGGCTTAAGAAGATTTGAGGAGCCATAATGAACTGGCAAATAACCAGACCGTTAACGTAAGCTGAAAAGGCTTAAGAAGATTTGAGGAGCCATAATGAACTGGCAAATAACCAGACCGTTAACGTAAGCTGAAAAGGCTTAAAAAAGATTTGAAGAGTCATAATGAACTGGCAAATAACCAGATCGTTAACTTAAGCTGAAAAGGCTTAAAAAGATTTGAAGAGTCATAATGAACTGGCCGACAACCAGACCGATAACATTTTAAATGAGAGAGAAAAGCAGGAAAGAAAAATAGTTCACTTTTTCCCTCTTTATACTTCTCCAAAGCCAGTCAACACTTCATACAGCATTAGGTATACTTAATGTTAACCTGGACATTTTTCTAAAGAAATATGAAGGTTAACATGATTTCCCACAAAGATCTGTTTTTCATTATTCGGTATTCTGTTATAAGGCATAACACACTTCGGAGTAATTTTGTTTTTGAAAGAAATACAATGTTTCTTCATCGTATTTATAACGTTTTAGTAAGGAATAAGTTAATTTACATACGTGTGTTAACAAAACAACAAAAAGTTACTTCTACATATTTCGATATCCGAAATCTGTAGCGAATAAATTGAAATCTATAGCAACTTTAGTTGCTGTTATACACTGTTTAAGTTTCAGTTGTTGTTTTTAACACCACTTTTTTAAATTAGTATTCTGTAGTCGTAATGTTAATAATTTTGGTTTAACAATTCTATGCCTGTAAACATAGTTTTTTAATTTTTGAGTACTTTACATCTAATTACTGAGTTTAAAAAAGCTTGCTGGTTAATTTCCAATTCCAATCAAATGTCCAAGACTTCATATCATACAAAGATAATAGTAATAACAAAAACAGCCATCGTAATCCACTTTCCTGACATTGATATTATTTATCCTTATATTGTTCTGTGAAAGTAACATATAATTTAAGAGTAATTTAAGCGTCGTGAACATAATTTGTCGTCAATCTTATTTAGTAATGTGGACATCAAATAAATGTCTGTTCTTTTTGTACAAAAATATATATTTGACAAAAAAGTGGATCATGATGATCTTGTTATTGGATATACTTAAAAACAACATGTTGTTGTGTTTGACTAAAGCACTACCATCTGTAGATAGTTGAAATTCAGCATGTCATTATTAATTCCTGAAATATCTTTTATTAGATAAAGTGAACGATGGATGAAGATAACATTGTCAGATGAAGTTATGATCAAGGGATGCTCACTCAGCTCCGAAGACTTGGAAGTAAGTATTAACTATGACAACTTGTACGGTCCGTATTTCTTCCTATATGTACATCTACCCATTCCTTCTTGTCAACATGCTTCACTACTCTTGTTTCGACGTCATATAATAACATATCTATTCACCTCTTCTCTTCAGTACTTCCCTACAAAACTATAGCTTCCCTTCGAGCACACCTAGCAACACATTCAACTAACTGTTTTTACTCGCACACCTAATAATGTGTCTGTCTTACTCCTATCACTGACCTAGCAACATGACTAGAAATATTGTCTGCTCACCTACTTTCCTTACCTATTTACCAACCTAGCTGTCTGACTATTTTCATAAAAACATTACCAACAACCTATATCCTTTTTACTTCCCTATATGCATACCGAGAAATATTTTTACTCACCCTATCAACATATTAATCTGCATAAATACCGACTTCTGAGTCTAACTACCTATATGTTAATATATCCGCCAACCTCCTATTTTTTGTACCCATATTTATGAAGTATCATTAATTTCCTCTCTATTTTCCAATCTACCTACTTGCATGTATATGTATCTACTATTCTAAACCTCATACCTGTTTCACTAAATTTCTAGCCATTCATTTTTAGTGATAAAATAAATAATTTTAAGATATGTGGATTATGAGAAGACCTATACTTAACCTAAATGAGTTTTGTTTCGATCAAATTCCTTCTCAATGTGTATTTCAGAACCTGTGTGAAGTAAAAAGCAGACAAAATCTGCGTAAAACTAAAAAAACACTCAGACCCTAAAAGTATTAAAGTACTATTTCCTATTTTTCGCTTCACATTTAGATTATCTATTTGTAATACTAACATAAAAAAGAAGTTTTATGTTTCTGACTTGGTGTTTAAACTACGAAACGTTATCCTGCAACAGATTTAGTTATAATCCCAGTATTTGTTAAAATAACATTTTTTGGAATCTTTTAAAGAAAAAATCCTAGTGGAAGAAGATTGAACACATGAAGATTTAGTAAGCTTTATTGGATTCAACTGAACTTGTATGAGACATCAATAATTCAGAAAAAAAATACAATTCACGATCTTTACGATCTATTAAAATCATTCTTATTGTTTACAGCTTATATGAATATTCCAAGACATCAATATGATTTAACTATCAATTTATAGCCATCTATCAGGAAAACGTATTTGAAGAACAAAACTTTAACAGACGGATAATTAATTAAATACGTTATAAGGGGGAACTTGGAGCGTTTCTTAATTAAGCTAAGTTATAAAGTATAACCACTGTGCCGTAACAGTAATTAACTATTAACTCTTTACAAGTCCTCGAGAAAAGTCCCCCCGGTGGGTTTGTTTGTTTTGTTTTTTGAATTCCGCGCAAAGCTACACGAAGGCTATCTGCGCTAGCTGTCCCTAATTTAGCAGCTAGTCATCACCACCCACCGCCAACTCTTGGGCTACTCTTTTACAAACGAATAGTGTGATTGACCGTAACATTATACCGCCCCCACGGCTGAAAGGACGAGCATGTTTGGTGTGACGGGATTCGAACCCGCGACCCTCAGATTGCGAGTCGAGCGCCCTAACCACCTGGCCATGACCCCCCCCCCCCCGGTGGGACAGCGGTAAGTCTACGGGCTTACAATGCTAAAAACAGGGGTTCGATTTCCCACGGTCGACACAATAGATAGCCCGATGTGGCTTTGCTCTAAAAAACAAACAAATAGAAACATCAACTAAATTATATTATACTAGCAGATTGCCATTGAAACAATTCAACAGTAAATTATCTGAAAATAGTGATAAATAAATAACAAAATGTGTAGTCAATCAAATGGCTTGTGTCATAGAGTATACTCAATATGATTGTCTAGTGAGCCGCTTACAGCCGTATTTTTGTCATTCTATGTCTTATTTCAATAGGGAGCCTCCCAGTGGTACAGCAGTATGTTTGCGGATTTACAACGCTAGAAACCGGGTTTCGATACACGTGGTTGGCAGAGCACAGACAGCCCATTGTGTAGCTTCGTGCTTAACTTCAAACAAACAAACAATTCAATAAGGAAAATTTTCCATTGCGTTTGTTTTCAAGCAAAATGTTGGCAAAAGTGTTTGGGTTTTGATGAATGGGTCCATCTAGAACAAAAGAGCGCCCAAGTTCACTAAATAGCCGCGGGGATTTTTTTTCATTGGATGCCACCGTTCCTTATCAAATTGCTAAGCGCAAGAAAAAACCGTTTTCAAAGTTAATGCTTTTTGACAGTTGTCATTTCTATAAAAAAAAGTGTCAAAGGGAAGATATCCAATTTAAGTCAACTGAATTTATTCGACATATTACAATAAAATCATGCATGTATATAATACCGACATGAAAATAGAAATGTATATAAATCGAACAACAACAAATATATACTCAAATACATTCCTTTCTTTATGCGTTTTTTCCTGTCGATGGAGGAAGCCCTGTTTTTTTTTAAATTCCCTGACAAAAAGAAACATATTTGTTCTCAATCAGTTTTTTTCTCAGATTGACCGTTCAACATATACGAAAACTGACGGATCGATGATGATATGAAAATTCAGAAATTGCAAAAAATGAATAATTTTCCTGTAATGTAGTCTTGAAATGAAGCATTTTGAGATATAATTTTTTTCTATGATTAATCGTTCGGGAGTTACAGACCAGGACAAACAGACAGACATTGGTTATCAAATATATATAGATAGATAGTTTACATATTTTGTAGAGAATTTAGTTCATTATAATTTCTATTTTTAATGAAACATTTTTTCTCTCTTTATCATGAATCTGAAAATGTTGATATACTGCTCTCGTGATTGCTCTTCTACATGTTTACACCATTGGGAATAATATGAAAACAATTCATTTAAATTTTATAGTGAAATTTTCAATCATTAAGTCCATTCAAATATCGTATTTTAGTGTTTTCAGCTTTTTTCCATTAGCGTTTGTTAAAAAAAATGCAAGAGCTTCTAATATAGAGACTCATAATTAAAAGTAATGAAATATGTTTACTTATTTGTTATGTAATCGTTAATGATTTTGTTTATAATTTTAAAAATTATTCAACATGAAATTTTCAGTCAAAATAAACATCGAGTACAATTTTATCATAAACAGCAAAATATTAACATCGCTCTTATGGCATTTTCTTTTTCTGTCTTACCGTTATATTTTTCTTTCCATCTTACGTGTATTTAAATGTATATATAACATAAATAAAAAGGTGAAAGAATACCTTAAATAAAGAATAAAATAATCATCAGTCAGATATTTTAATATGATAAATCAATTTATAACAAAATTGTTTGGTATACAAATATTATGAAATCCAAGCTGGTTTGTTTGAAGTTAAGCACAAAGCTATACTATGGGCTATCTGTGCTCTGCCCACCACGGGTATCGAAACTCGGTTTCTAGTGTTGTAAGTC
>NW_013665665.1:455448-541272 GCF_000517525.1 Limulus polyphemus | reverse complement strand
ACCCGGTTTCTAGCGTTGTAAGTCCGCAGACATACCGCTGTGCCACTGGGGGGCTTGTTTGTTTGATGTTAAGCACAAAGCTACACTATGGGCTATCTGTGCTCTGCCCACCACGGGTATCGAAACTCGGTTTCTAGTGTTGTAAGTCCGCAGGCATACCGCTGTGCCACTGAGGAGCGAAATTCAAGCTAATCGTTAGCATTTTAACCTTAGGAACAATGTTACACTATCCTTCACAAATATCATTCCCGTACTTAAAAACAATAGAATAAAAATATATTTGGTCTCTAAGAGGTATATGAATGGACAATGTGATCTAAAATATTTTATGTGAATAATACGTGAAATTAGCCAGCTCACTGATTCTGATGACTTTCCTAAAAATGTGTTTGTATTGTCGTTAAGAGCAAAGCTGCACCAATGCATAGGTCTAATCCTAGATTAAGAATACTATTCTAAATACTTTTACAGTTATATTGAACAAAAGTATTGTTTAAATTAATCTTCGCCTTGCCTGATGAATACTTTTATAATGTTATAAACCCTCAAGCTTACATCTGAGTCAAGGAAAAGGATAGGGGTTGTAAGTAAAATCACCACAAGTTCGGAATGGGAGCAGGGGGGCTTCCGATATCGATAATCTACACAATACTTCATATACAAACGATATAATTACGAACTCTATAAAAATATGCGTTAGATACCTGTAAAATCAGTAATTTTCACGGAAGTGTTTCTAATAGCAAAATTGATTTGTTTCTATAGTTTGAAATACATTATGCTACATCTATTGTATCATAATGCACATAACGTGACATAAACTGTATTTTAGCAAAATCAAAACGAAATAATTTTGAATCTTACAATTATTATCGTTATTTCGATTGGGTTCACGATACTACTCCCATTTGGAGTGTTCAGTTATATACTATTCAAATTCCATTTCGTCTTATTTTACACAGTCAAGATGAAAAACATACTGGCAAACCGTAGACAGGAGGATTTAAAATTGCTTGTCTATTTATTTGCAATACATTGGTATTTGTTAAAATTTTGTATTTTATATTCCAAGAAATATTAAAGCATTATTAATGTAGGTTTCGCATATTCTTTAAAATGTCCATTTCTTTGAATAATATTTCTGCTGCAGAGTGATGACGATCTCCCGTTTTCTGTTTATTTATATTTTGGGCAATGCTACTACGGTTATATCTGTCCCCCGTTCTTAATTTTGAACTACTGACCAGAGAGAAGGCAGCCAGTCAACAGTATCCTACCACCCCATACAAGCTAAGGATTGTCATTATTCTTCTAACGCATCCACACCTTAAAGTACAGGGACTATTTTGCGTTATCAACGCGGCTCACAAGCTCCGAAATTCAGATCTCTACCACAAGGTTAACTCGCGTCCATCATTTTTCGTTAATTTTTCTGTTGTGAATATATATATATATATACATACATAATACATATATTCATAAATTATAATAAACTATTGAAAAAAATTCATAAATTTTTTAGACAGCAATGAAAGGATGCAAAAATTGATTTATCTTTTGATAATATCGAACGTATATGTGTGTAAAATGTTTCCAGTGTATAACAAAATGGTTCTACAATTTGTCTATCTTAATCAACGTAACCTCATTAAAAATCACGTAAAGCAATCTTCCCGCGTTGTCTCAGTGTGTGTATTTGTATTTATGCAGTGTTTTAATTTTAAAGGTCCTGTCTAACATCGTGCATTCTAGTAGCATTTGGATGGAACAAACTGTATATATATATATATATATTTATTAGCACGTACTCTGTGCAAGACTGAGAAATTACAGTTATAAGTTTTTAACAAAAATGAATGTTAGGACCAAATAAGTAGCTCAGGATTCTTATCTCTTCATTGTTTTTATATACTATAAATTACATTAATTGTAAATAGACGATCAAATCATCACTGTATAACAATAATGAATATAATACAAATCAAAACCAAAACGTTCACAATGAGACTTGATAAATAAAAAACACGAAAAAAATTGTCCATTACTAATTCTTGTCATTACTGTTAACTCATAATAGAAAATGTCTGTGATCATAGCTCCCAAAAGCGTTGGGGATATTCCATCTATCAGATATGACCCAAACGCAGATGTCTAACTAGTTAGTAGCCATGGAGAATCATTTAGGGGTTAGGAGTTGAGTGCTTAAATCAGCAACGTCTCAACTCCTACTGCTTTTCGCTGTCTGCAGACGGTTGTGGGAAGGCGATTACCCCAATATTTAAATATAAAAATAGATTTATAGTAGAAGTTTGCAGTTTTGAGTTTTTTTACGATTACATATAAGGGGAGCAACTTTTCATGTCCTAAGATAACCTTTCATTAATCATGAATTTACATAACTTCCGTCCAGTGGACGGATACTCTAGGTAGTTAATCAATAAATTTAAGAACGTGCATAAAATTTTATTGTATTTGCCTATAAAATTTAAAATCTTGTTTTTAATTGTTCGTATAATTTAATGCACATTTTATGTACATCTTTGCAGATTTTATATCTTATTATTTAACAATTCCTTTAAAGTTAATCAATCTTGTATATACCTATGATAATAAAAGAGCCTGTGTGTGTGTGACCGCCATAGCTCCAAGAGGAAAGAACTAGAGACTTGCAACTTTGCACGCATACTAAGGGGACTCTGAGGGTGTGTACCTGGGTATTATATTTTAGATTTAACTCCAAAAATATTGGCCAATTTTTTGTCCTATAGCCCTTAAGCCCCATAATTCTGCTTCCTGAAGGTCTATAGTAAAGTATCATTTTTTTTTCTTATCACACTTACTGATTGAACAATATGTGGAAGATTTCTGCCAAATACTCTTATTCAACGCAAACGAAAGAAAAAAAAATACAAATCTGAGAATTAAAAAAAAGTTGAATTGAACTAAGTTTGGGAAACGGCAACAAACAACGGGAAGAAAAATGTAAATCAGAGAATACTGGAGAATTCGGAGAATGAAAAGAATTCAAATAAAAACACGGGAAGAAACAACGAATCTGAGAAGCTAAATGAAAACTATTTGCTTTTAAAAAGAGTTGAACTGATTAAGTTCGGGAAATGGCAACAAACAAATCAATTAAAGAAAAAGAATTAGCGCATTGGGATAGCTGTAGAAGTAATTGAGATAATGAAGACGTTTAATTGGTACATTGAGGCCTCTGTGAATCATAATGGGACCTTAGAATCCCGCAGCGGAACGTTCATATTTTATGCTTATACATATATATATGTGTGTGCCTAAAGATTTTATTTCAAACATTTGTGACTTAAGAGATAGGTTTACAAGTTAAGCATAATTGATATAGCAATGGTCTAATGATTACGGTAAGGTAAGTTTAATCCCTTATAGACCTAAAGTATAATTTACAAATATAATATATATATATATATATACACACATGTGATTACCTATAAATTTTGTATGTTACTATCCTCTTCTAATCTGCGGACTTACAGTGCTAGAAACCCGGTTTCGAAACCCTTGGTGGGCAGAGCACAAATAGCTTATTGTGAAGTTCTGCGCTTAACTATAAACAAACAATCAAATTCTCTGCTAAAAATTGCCAAGATCTGAGCCAATTTTGTTATTCTTATGAAAAAATAATAGCTTCTAATTATTTTTTTAAATGGAAGCTTCAAATAAAAGGACAGTATCAAAATAAATTGTTTGAGGTTAGCGTTAACCTGGCCAAGAATATGGTTATATATATGGTTTATCTTTGTTCATAATTATTTTGCTTCTTTCACTAAAGCAACGACATTTTTTTGCCCTTTGTAGTTGTGTTAAATTTGTTGTTTGGTTTATTGCTTAGAATCAAATATTTGGTCATTGCTAATATTACTGCTTTTGAAATGGGCTGTGAATCTCTAAAGGAAATGGGAGTTTGATCATATAGTAAAGTTAATGCCGAGAAGAGTGAATTTCTCAATAGAATTGTCGTGCACATTTATGGTGTCTACAACATACTGTGACAGGAAAGGAACTTTCCTGTCACGCAAGACTCCCCCCGCTCGTTTTATTCGATCATGTCCGGCCGTAGGTGGAACTAAATGGACAAAATTCGTCTTTATATCTTGTGCCGTACTGCTGATAAAAGCTTTCTTGTAGGCATCTACAAGGAGACTCTCCATTTCTCGCGATATGTCTGGTTTTATGGACCCACTATTCGAACTCGTGCCGTGGGCTATGATGGCACGCGAGAAAGTCTGGTGATCATCAGTGGTATGCACATGTGGCTGTCCCTCTCAACGGGACTCCATGCAGGGAAGCTCACTCAGCAGGGAACATATCACTATCACGGTTGCCTCGGCAACCAAACCCGAAAAATGAAACAGTAAAAGGCGAAGTGCAACATTATGCTGTCAAAAGCGATATTTACACACGCCTCTGGCTATGAATCAAGAAAAACACTTAACTTTTAACATCTCAGTCACGGGGTATCTAGGAAGTTATCTAATCGTTGATAATTGTTTAATCGAAAAGTTCTGCAGCTTTTGACACTTTTTTTTTTGAGTGAAGGGTGAGTAATGATCATCGAATTTAGTGTGGGGGCGCACTTAGTTGGAAAACATACTGAGTATAGTGCTAAGCGTTAACAATAACAACGAAAAATATGAGCTTGAAATGTCAACTTGTGATTCCATTCAATAAAGGAAATATGCATGTAATTAAATTTCAGCTTAACACTAACCACCTATAGAAAGAAACCCACGCATTGTTTATTGATTTTTTTCTACCCATATTATTTCGCTTCTACCTATATGACATACTGGTAACTCTAGCAATAGCTTTCCGTGGTTGACATTTAGGCTAATTTTGGCATTATACATTCTCTTTGTTGACATAATTAAAGAAGGAAAGTTATAAAACGCCCACAGTGTTATGTTTAACTAACATTTTCAAGCTTAAACCAATGTCATGGTACTAATCTAAGATAAAATGCTCAGCTGCAGCTAAGTTTGCTAGTTCCCCAAATGCCCGTTTTCTAAACATATGTCTCTTCATAAAAGTATTAGGCGCTTGAGAGTTTAAACGAACGGATTATAATTTTTCACCTATTTTTCCCATAAACAATGAGTACACGTCATTTTCAAAGAAAAGGAAGGTATTCTTGCCGTTTTCAATACTTTATGAAACAGTTTCTATAGCAACGTTTATCAATACTAAATTGCAGTTATGAATCCCAGTTTACTGTAAGCTACATACTTCCACAAATGTGTTTATTTATCCTCTAATAAAGACATTTCACACACACACACTCACTCATATATATAACTGAAGGTAAGAGAAATGAAATACAGTTGTGTAGCTTTTTTAAAAAAATTTTGCGGTGACGGTTAAAAAGTAAGTAAATACATTTTAAATTTTAAAACGTAATTTTCAATTATAAACTGTTAAACTATCTGTTGAGTTTGTGAAGCAAGCCATAAGAAGGCGTTATAATTAAACAATGAGCCTCAGCTTAAGGGAACTATGTACAAGTTAGGAATATCAAAGGTTTCGCAGCAATACTAAACTGGACAGACACTGCATGAATTGTTACTGCCTGGCTTGACACCTGGTGGTTAGAGTGCTCAACTCGCAACCTGCGGGTCATAAATCCCTCAATGAACATGCTATCCCTCTCAGCCATAAAAGCGTTGTAATATAACGGTCAATCCCACTATTCGTTGTTAAAGTGCAGCCCAAGAGTTGGCGGTGGGTGGTGTTGACTAGTTGCCTTTCCTCTAATCTGTCACTTCAAAATCAAGGCGGCTAGCACAGATCGCACTGGAGTAGCTTTGCGCGAAATTCATCATAACAAACGAACAAACTAATGCCTTAGTTCATTTGTTATGAACTTTGTTCCAGTGTAAGAACCAATGAAAATGCAATCTGTAAAATCTTCTAGTCATGAAATATTTACAATTTAGTCAGCCGATACGTTTTAAATGGGATTGTAATTCTCAAATACTTTAACTTTATTGTTTCTTGGAAAATATTAACAAACATAAGACGACCTTAAAAACTGTGACGCATTTTCAAAACAATTTGTTTTTGTAACGGTGTATTGCAATGGTTTCTATACTAATGCATGTTTAAGATTATTTTATATTTCTGAAATGAGAATATACAGAATAGACCTGTGCCTACCTTTTGATGGCGCAATTGATTACTATGTGGATTCTAAAAATGCACTGACGGCAGTCATACGTAGCATAAATGTGAAAGACGTAACTTTTCCGAAATAGTTCATTGATTTTCCTAGAAAAAAATTAATTGTGGACAGAAGCCGAGTCTTGTATGGTTAGACATCGTACATACCTCATTTAATAATCTCATTGTATTCGAATAGGTTAAAACTGAAATTGTGATATAGAGTTTATATAAGGCAAGGTTACGTCATTTTAAATGTGGCATTCTAACATAGTTGTTTGTACACTTGAACGTATAACTGTTAAGGTCAGAAATAGATTAAAACAAAAGTTTACTGAAAAGTAGAAAAGCAATGGGGAAACAGATCTATTTGAATACTACTTTAAACAACAAGGAAATGAAATATTTTTTTTATTTCTCTACAACTCACAAGTATAGAGGAAATAGCGAGAGTGTTATATTTTTAATCGGTTTATAAGTCGCAACTGATCAAAAAGAACAATATACAATTCTTATTGGTTATCGTTTTCTTAATAAAAGTAATCTCATGTATTTTTGAGATATTTCTAAACTAAAGCCTGTATTTGTTATAAAAATACGAATGATATCAAAACTGTGCTTAATATTAGTGTAAATATCTACAGATATATATAGACTAAAGCAGAATAAATTTTAACAAAACTGAAACTGTGACTGTCTTTCCTAGTGTACAGTTAAAATGATAACAAAAATACATATCGAAAAGGAAACAAATATTTCATTACTAAAATCCGTAGAGTCTCTGACTTATCTTTAAAGGTCCCCCGATGGGACAGCAGTAAGTTTACGAACTTACAAAGCCAGAAGACGAGGATCGATGCCCCACAGTGAACAGAGTGTAACTAGCCCAATGTGTAGCTTTGCAACAACAACAACAACATTTTAAAGACAATTCATTTGAAATGACCTGCAAATAAAGGTTGTAAAAGAAAAGGCTAAGAACTTCCAACGCAATAAATTATCTGCATTGTTACACACCGCAGTTATAGAACCCCAATTTTTAGCGTTTTATGACCTCAACACCCCTCTGATCCACTGGATCCTAGCCTATATACTAGAATACCAATCGTGTATGTATCATAGGTAACCCTTTCCGAGAGAAACACCACGCTAAAATTATAGAAAAAAAACAACACAAAAAAACCCTTATCCTTGTAATAATAGTATGCGTGACGACAAGTTTAAACAATCTTGGAATTCGGTGTTGAGTTGAGACGTCGCACTGAACTTTATATCCCAACTTTATGCTTTATTCTAGTGACAAGTTCGTTTTAGTTTATTAAAGAAAGTAGTTTTAGTATTCATATTTTGGACAATAAAAAACATGTGCTACTAGTCTTTATGTGCCAGCTGTAATATAGTATATTTATGTCCACCTTTTCTACACGAACCTAGATTTTTATTAAATACTCGATTGATTTTTCTTTTGTAACTGTACAATATCACGGAAAAGTCTGGGTAGGGGAAAAAATTTCCATACTTGCATTTTGTGATCAAAGGTAGTGAAATGTCTGTTTATGATCTTTAAAACCTTCGAAATGTCATACAATAAAATAAAGATTTATGAGTGCATTTCAAGTGCTGTTTTTCAGCCGTTTGCTAACAACAAAGTAAATTTCTGTGTTTTATTAACTGTAGTTCTCGGTACCGTATTGGTTTGATATTTATTAAAACGTCTAATGAGCAGAATAATGATCCTAGTTCTGTACATCTCTGACGATTTTACTATGTTACTGGTTTGATATTTATTATAACGTCTAATGAACAGAACAATTATCTTAGTTCTGTACATCTCTGACGATTTTACTATGCTACTTTTCTTTATGTCGATGTAATTGTCATTAAATGACTGAAGAATTATCCATAGCATGATAATTGAATATTAGAAACTGTTTGTTTTACTACAGAGAAAAAAAGTGTATATTTTCAACGGTCTGTGATCACTAGGAGGCGTCTGGAATGCTATCACACAAGCTGAGAAATTCCTGTTTGATATTATTTATAGGAGGAATCATATTAATCTTCTGTAAGAATTTAACATAATGAGTGAAGTAGCAGTGTTGTGTATTAAGTATTCATATATATAACAAACTTAAAATAAGACCCAAAACTCGAACGCTTTCGAATAGATGACTATTCGAAAGCGCTCGAGTTTTGGGTCTGATTTTAAGTTTATTACACTTTATATGTGATCCTTTATATGTGATATATGTCTTTTTATCAAGACATATATATATATAACAGTCAGCTTGATTTTATTTTACGAGTAAGAAAGATGAGATTAATTTAAACCTGTTATACACATACCCTCCATAAATTTTATCTAATGTTTAGTGCAAATCCAAATATGAATTATTATGTACTGAAGTACTAGTTGTTTGTAAATTTAGCTGACATATGCTTTAAAAGTAACGTGTCAATAGCTTTGCTTGGATTAAATAAAAATAAGTGTTTACGTTGTTTAGCCTTATGAGTGTTATATGCCGTGAATGTTATGTTATAATTTATATCTAGTTGAAATATTGAATCCGGTTTCGAAATGTTTATTTTTATTTCAAATAAAAAGTGTTTTGGTTTTCTTAAAATCAACATACAATTTTAACGTATTTTGATAGAGGTATTGTTTTAATATAAATAAGTATAACTTATACAAAATCCAATGTAAACATTATTTCGCAGTGACCAACGTAGTAATATTATTGAATTATATATATAAAAAAACAATGAGAGCGCTACCTAGTGGCAACTCTTTATTCCTTGTTCATATCATCTCTCTAACGTGCCTAGATGATGGAGTTTTCTTATTACGAATTAGTTTTACCAACGAACACATATTTTACTCCTAAAGAAGTCAAGCCCATCCGTTGAGAGCTAGGATTTCATAGAAGTGACCCCCCCCCCCCCCAGATGCACAGCGGTATGTCTGCGGACTTACAACGCTAGAAACCCGTGGTGGATAGAGCACGGATAGCCCTTTGTGTAGTTTTGTACATAATTGAAAACAAACAAAAAACAAACAATTCATAGAAGTTCTTTGCGTTGGATTTGCCATTTTTTTATCATATTTATTTTTAAATCATAAAATTTTTGGTCTAGTATGTTTATAAATCACTCTTTTAAACTGATTATACCTTGGACAGGGTGTGGCTAGCTGTTACCATGTGAGGATTATAAATCTGAAGATTTGTGGTTCGCGACCCATTACCACAAGAACGCGCTACGCAGTTTGAGGCCGAGTGAGTGCTACTAGATTAACGTTTAAATCTCACTACCGCCCAAGACGCTCCACTGCCATTAAGTTTGTTTGTTATAATAAATGGAAATCAAGTTACACTTTTAAGTGCAGTAAGACAGATAACTGGTTGGCATTGATGGATGGATGTAATTGTAAAATAAGTTGACTTCCTTTGATAAGCTGACGATCATCTTAAAATAGACAACTTGATCACATTCCAAGGGACATCTTATTACGTTTGTCTTTATGTCTGTACTGTGTCCAGCGATTCTGATCTGTAGAGTTCTTATTATGGAACCTAATTCCGTAAGCCCAACAACAGGAATGTAAGTACTTTATACATTATAGAAAATTAAGTAATATATCATTGAACTTAAAATCGTCCTACAGACAGGGAGTAAATGTAGTCTTAACTTGTCAACAAATCTACTCAATACTTTCTACTTTTTCTCTTTAACTAACTCCATAAAAACCGAGAAAGGTATCTAAAAGCTACAGAACGTCACGACAATATACGTAGAGAGCGAGTGTTCCGTTTCCTTCAAGTTAATAATGTGAGAAATAAAAAAAAAATGCATCATTGAATTTTTTAGATGCTCTCTGAACGAAAATACGGACCACGTTATTTTTAAAACTTTCAAAAGTATCTAATACTTTGTAAAAGTTGGTTTATGAAAGCTCAAAACTTTGGTGAGATCGTATACAAAAACGATAAGACTAATTATTCTTCAACCTCAAAGTTTCAGTGTTTCAACAACAGCCTAACGTTCGATATTAATTCTATATATATATTAAATGAGCAGCTTTTAAATATTTAGTTTTAATTGTAGTTCCAAAATATTTAATTATTTTGTACATGGTGGGAGGTGACCATAATGTTTGTGTTTAAGACAAACTGTACAATGGAGTATCTGGATTCTGCCCATCACAGGAATCGAAACTAGATATTTAGCGTTGTAAGCTTTTAGGCTTTCTGTTCATCCACATGGGGGGTGGGGCGACTACAGTAAGCATGTACATTTGAATGAATTTGACCTATTAGCAGAAAGCACAACAACCATAACAAAGAAACGTTAACAATTGGATATGAGGGTATTACGTATGTAAACGGTTAGAACTCTGAACTCTTTTAAGTTTCGGTGTTTCACCTTTTCCGTTACATCAAAATGGCAGCTAAGGTTTCGTCTTGCATTCAGTCATTTTATCTTACAGCACTGATTGCGTGGTTTGTGAAAGTTTTGCTATATATTAATTCAAATTTCGTGATAGTGACAAATAGTATCGATTGAACGCTAGATTTTCATTACTTCTTTGCTATGGGCAAAACCAACATCTAATAAGTTTATGAAATATGCACTTTCTCTTGAATCGTAATCTGTAATATTGACCCAGACCAACTACTGTTGTAACAAAATTGATACTGATGGAATATGTGTTTAAGTAAATATGCAGTCAGTACTTGAATAATTATATTATAAACTGTTTGCTTTTATTTCCCTGTTTCATCCAGAATAGATTAAGGAAAAGGAAACACACCCTTAAGTTTATTTGTTTTAGTGAATAGATAAGTATTGAGAGAGTATTTGCTCAAAATTCGTAATTACCATAAACATCAAGCTATTCCTGATTATATTTAGTATACTCTAAAAACAATAATTACAACAATAGAACAATATATCAACCAGTTAATTCTTTCAGCTGTACTCGTACTGTTACAACCATTATCACAGCCTTCACTGTTGGTAAATAAAATTATCAGGGCTGTGACTGTTAGTTATATTTTACTTCTTCAACAGTATGTTTTCTTCCCTATTCTCGACCACCTGGTGTTGAATAGTGGTCTATTATTAAAAACAAAATATCAATCAATTAATCTATTCCTGAAATTTCAAACATTTGAAATACAAATAAGAATATAATGAACTTTAAGATTTTACATCAGTTAAAATTTATCATATCGAAATTATCTCAAAACTCAAGTCAAATTATTCTTCACGGAAAAATGTTTTAAGTCTGTATTTATATCTGTTTTAACATTATAGCTATATGAATGGAATTTCAAAGATCCTTCCACGAAAGTTAAGCAGTAAATATATTATTGCGGAATTTATTTTTAATTTTCACACAATTTCGTAATGAAATGTAAATTATATCTTTTGTATGATGACAAAAGTATGCCTTGAGATCCGCATGTAACATGATATTTTCGATATTTAAATTTCTTTTTATCTCTTGCTATTTGGACGAAAACAGCTGTAGCGCCGTAAACATTGTGGCAGAAACATAATATACGAAATTATATCCGGTTTGAACTAAAACTACTTCAAGATAAACCGTCGTTCTTTCTCATTTTCATATTCTTTATCGTTCTTTGCTCTTTAGAGTAATACAGAAATGGTCCACTTCAATTTGAATAACTTGTAGTGATAGGATATGTGTCTGTACCACAGCAAATCATTTGTTGACAGAAAAAAGAAAATTAATGATAGCTTAAGAGCTTTTTGCCAAAATCTGTTGAAATTTCAATACATCTTCGGTTTCATTATTCATTATTTTCTATTCCTAGTCATGCATAGGTGACAATAAAGTGCGCTACTACAATTAAAAGTCGAAATATTGTTGCTTTAAAAACACAGAACTACTCAATAGGCTATCTGCGTTTTGACCACCGCTCTCGAAATATATAAACTTTCTGAATCATTATAGATCCAACATAATCATTCTAAATTTAACAGATAAATTTTTGTTCTAAAAAGAAACATTGTTGAAAAGGAATTCAATAATGTTCCAATAATAGCAGCAGAAAAATAAAATTTCAGACAACACATATTCACAACGTCTAGATTACGTAAAACTATGTTGTTAAGTTAATACATATTGTTATGGATTTTAGTGCATATTTCAATTATCTATCAGACAGAGCATCAGTTGTCTAAAATCTAGCCAAATTTATTATCTATATATATATATATATGTGTGTGTTTCTCTTCACTCCTTTACTAAATCAAAAATTCACTTTATATATTTATTTTGATTCTCCAAAGCTTTAATTTATATTTAAATAAATATATTACTTACTGGAGAATCGCTTTCCTGTGAAAATAAATTAAACCGCAATGAGGTGACTAAAATCAAGATATCTCTATATACGTGTAAATGTTTATCTATAAATCGGTTCGTGAAGAGTATAACATTTCGTGGAAGGATATAGCTCATAAAAACAAAGCAAGGTAAAAGATACATTTGTTCCCTTGTTGGTCAGAGGTAATTTTACGGACTTCCAACGCTAAAATCCGGAATTTTATTCTCCGTGGTAAACAGAGTGCAGATAGTTCTTCTGTAGCTTTGCGCTCAAACAGCGGTATTCAAGAAATATTATAGAATATTTTCTCAATATTACAGCTTAAAGCACCATAACAAAGTTAAAAAATCTTGCCCATCTGAGAGTTCCAGTGTTTGATTAAAATTACTTTATTCCTTCTTGTAAGCATATATAATGTGCTCATTAAGATAAAATCATAATATATATATATATATATAAGACTTGCCACCGGGGGCGAAATATGACTACTTCCTTAATTAAGCTGCCCACCCTCTTTGTCTTGACTGATATGTAAAGGTATAATAATTTTAATATGCGGAAATCTATATAGTACGAAAACTCTGAGATTGTTTGTGTGTGAGCTTGTCTGTAATTAAATACAGCAAAAACGGCGCACAATACTGCAATATTTGTAATGAAATGATAATAGAAACGAGAATAGAAACAGAATAAAACAAGTTTCGTTAAAATCGGGCCACGGGTTACCGAGTTAGCTCCGTTTTTCGGGTCACTTTTATAAAAAAAAAGTAGATGAATTTAGGTACACTAGATGACGCCACATATCTGTTTTTCTATCTATCTATTTGTTTTCCACCTGACAAATCACTTTAAAATATCTTCTATACAACAATATATGCACAACAGAAATGATGAGATGAAAATGTGTTATAACTGCACGTAGAAAGAACAACAATAAAATGGACCTACAATATTATTGTCTATTTGCAAATAGTAACTATGGAGACGAGGTAATAAAATAAAAATCAAGTCGAAAACAACAACAAAATTTTATAAACGAAAACCTCTCGCCGAGCATTGTCTATTATATTATTTCCCTGTCAATGTTCCATCTTCATTAAAAGGCGTAAGATGACAAAAAAAAGATCTTGAAGAATTTCTCAACAATATGCCTTGGTTATGGTATGTAATTCGAGGAAAAATAAAGTGTTACTGTTTCTTATTTGTAGAAGGTTTAAGAGGAAAGACCATAACATAATGAACTAATTCATCACAATACCTGAAAACTCTGACTAATCTTTTTTGAAAAATGAAATGTTCTTTGCTTTTACTCCCGATCAACAATCAAATATCTTTCTTGAACTATGAATAACACGATTGGATTGAAATATTTAATTAAATTATCTCAAAATAAACCTTCATTTCGGTGCAAGATTGAAATTAGCTTGAATTCTTCATAACCTCTGAATGGTGGGTGAGCCAACGGGTGACGGGTTGTCTAGTAACACATAAATACAACAAAATAGAAAAATGAAAAAAACAAAACAAAAAACATTGTATTAAGATGAAATTCGGGGAGCCACCTAAAATGTAAATAAAGTTTGTTGAAAAGGGTTACAATCTAATTAATATTTTTCACCACATTATTCTTGTGTTAACTCATTGTAGCAATTTCAATCAAACCAATAGTAGATTTTGTAAAAAATGTGGTTCCATAAGTTAGTAAGCCAATGTATCTCCTTATATATTTTTCTATAATGATGATGATTTTTCAATAAAAATTTCGTATAGTCAAATTATATGGTATCTCTATTTTTTCTTAACCAGTTTTCCTACGCAGATACTAAATGTAAGTTATTAACCCTGTCGTGTAGCACTCACATCATACGCGAAGAAACTAAAAACATTTTGTAGAATTTATTTATTTAAAAATGTCAAATGGACACCAGTAGTATAGCGTCCTCATTTATATATATACATATAAACTTGCTATTATTTCCCGTTGCTTAATATTTAACTACCAAGGCAAATTATTTTTTAAGTTTTTTCAACTCATTGAAAAATGGCTACTGGTTTAATCGAAATCATGTTTCATAAATGTGTTTTTATATTTTATGATATCATTAAAACGTAACATTTATTTCACGGAACTGGAATTTTCAAATTGAATGTCACCTTGCTCATATTGGCTAAGCAGGCAGATCAGAGACTCCTAGGGCTATGGTTCAGATATAGCCGTCCCTAATTCTGAAATATTAACAACCCAGCACGCTGACAACTAGGCCGCGTTTGACCTTTATGTCACTCATATTAAAGCTCTCTTAAAAACTGTAATTCGAGTGCATATAGAGACTTGAAATTTGCTGACTTTCTAGACATTTCTCTAAATGTCGAGGTATCTTCATGTAAAGATCTTATTTTCACAAGACAAGACACGCGACGTGTGCTGGTTAGTTAAAAGTAAATCTGCTACTGCAAACACCAGCCTTTTCGACGTGAACACAACATATTATTTGGCTATTGCCAGGCGGTTCTGAAAGAGGATCTACTTCTATCACGCCGGTAGAGTTTCAACAATATGAAAAACAGAAACAAAAAACCAAATGTTGAATAGCCAACTGAAGCATTTCTATGGACTCTCGTTTTTTGCTGTTTGTTTGTTTTGCTCTTTTTCTTTTTTGCTTCCTTTTTGCCAACATTGTTGACTTCTATACATCAAATCTTCTATAAAAGATGGCTGACATAAAAGAATTCGGTATGTGTTCTTCCTTCTCCATTCATAATCATAAGTATATTGGAAAAAAAATTAAACAATCGGCATTTATATTTGTTATACAGCAAAATATAACTTACAGACAAACTTATTTTAGTTGTAACTGTGAAATATAATTTCGATAATGAGTAATATTAATAAATGTAGTGTTCGCTCTGAAAGCACATTTATTTCTTTGATTCTGATCTTGGGAGTACTATATAGACTGTGGTAACTAGTCAGAAAAAGCTCCAAAAATAGTTTAATATTATTGATATTTGATATATGTTATTATTACGGTCCAAAGCAGTATTAACATCAAGCTATTTTATAGGTTTTTAAATGTGATTACTAAAAAAGTCTTTGCTTATTATTTGAAGATCTGCTCTTTCTTACTGTCTGAGTCTCTATCGAACTCACATAGTTGTAGATTTAAGGGTAAGGGAGCCAATATCACACTGTGCAAGAGAAAATACTATCATTTTCAATGAGCAAAAGTTCTTATCTGCTGTGTTTGTAAGGATAATAATTAAGTGTATCGTATAAACTTCTAATATTTAAATCCTAAAGGTATCGACTTATTGCGTTTACCAAATGGTATTCAATGCCAAAGACAGTAGAGACTGTCTCCAGTCTATTATACGCTATGATAAGTATACTTAGTGCACATGAGTGATATCGAATATCACACAGTCGGAAGACAGCATGGCTCTGATCATTATAATGATTTAAGTTTTCTCTTTTGTTATGGGAAGATGGAAATCAAGCCACTGAAACATTAAAACCCTAAAATAACTTATCTGATTTTGCTATTGCTGTTGAAGAAAGAAAATCTTTAAGTTAAATATTTTCAGTTTCAAGATATAGAATTTTAATTTAGCATGTTTTTTTGTGACAAACACGATGCAAAGAAAGAAGGAAAGTACAACGAATGTAGTTAAAAATACGAATATTTCATTTAAATCAGATGTGTAATTATTTTATGAGTTAAATAACACAAAATGACGTAAAAAATTTTTGCGGATAACCCTGTACAAAAGTGATATATACGGATAGGATTAACATTAAACAATAATACAAGCTTGCTTCATGTTTCACCTGTACAAATATTATTTTTAATCGTTATGACACATTATACCTATATTTATAAAAATAGTTTTAAACAAATGTCATCTTTTTTCCGCTAGAGCGATTTTGTGTTACAAAACTAATTACATTTTTCCTGTATTTGAAGTGTTTTTATACATATACAAGATTTTTTTATTGCTGCTTAATAGATGCTTTTAGTTGTGATTAAAAACATGTATAATTAAATAGCCAGGTCAAATAAAATTTTAATAAAATTTCTCACGCCTTTACTAACTCCCAAGCTCCCTTACTTTATGTGCGAGTCTCATTGTTCTTGCTATAGGGAGGATGGGCGTCAGACACTGCTGCTCACGCTAACCACCCTAATGGCAGAAAAACAAGCACTCCCATGCAAGATTGTCGTTAAGGGAGATCGAAGTTACAATCAGAAGGAACGCGAAGCGAGGTGGTTAGGCTTAGCGAGTTCTGACAGTATTTTTTTTTTCAGGGTGACTAGCTGGGTTATAGCCCAGCCGATAAAGTATGTTTAGGGCCTTAACGTGGAAAGTTCGTTGGCTTGATGGATATCGATAGAATCGGAGGTCCGCGTATTCTGAAGTGCCATTGTGTTGGCAATAGGCCGGAGTGATCTGTGTCGGTAGAAGAGGAAACATTGCAACAATGTACCAGTTTTTTACGAGTGGTTTACTCTCTGTGTGTAATTTTCAGGGGTGAGTTGGTTTAGCTTTTATACTTAATAGATGATGAGGGTTGGAGCTTATTTTCTTTTGTATTCTTTAATTAGATTAAGGTTTTTTGCGGAATATGCACGTACTTTTCTCTGATATAGTGTGTCACGATATTGTATTTTTTACTGATTTCAACATGCTTTGTTCTAATACTATCACTAGCACCTATTTTGTTACATTAGTAACATTGGTAACATTCACAAGTAAAATAAAGAAACGTTTTGAACGTGATAGTTTCAAAATGGTGAAAACGCCTGTTTAATCACGTAAGGAGAGGTTAACATAATGGTAAAATCTATTCTCGAGAATTCTCAAATATTAAAAACAGTTCTTATGAAATTTAATGTATTTAGCACATGTTTTTTGTTTAATAATTAAAGTTAACCGTAGATTAACTTAGATTAGATTACCGGCTCATTGTATTACGTGAGTAACAGCTAATTAAAACGATTTTAATAATATATTAGTAGAGACTTGATATAACTGGAACGTGTTTTTATTTACCAATCAAAATCTACTCAATTATGTATAAAAAAACATGAAATAAATACGCTGAAATATGGATTGTGTATTTGGAACCAAATAAGAGTGTATTTCTGTGTGTGTCACCGTGTCTTTTGAAAAGACCTTCCACTTAACACAGAAGTGGACAACAGAGTATAGCTTGACAAGTAAATTATTGTGTGTTACAATATTCTATTTTATTGATTTCAACATGCTCTCTTCGAATACAAATACAAGCATAGATATCAATGTATATGTAATAATAAAAACTAATAGAGAAAAAAATACTCGACAAACTACTTAGGTTTGTCGATTAACTCACTGGTTGTCCGGCTTGTCAGTATTGTTTAGTTGTAGACAGCTGATCTTCCTGTAATAATTAAGAAAAGAGAAGCTTATTGTTGTATTGTTTTTAAGTACACGTTGTCTGTCTCTCATGTAAGCTTACTATTACATTGTTTTGTTTTCAAGAACACGTTGTCTGTCACTCATGTAAGCTTACTATTACATTGTTTTGTTTTCAAGAACACGTTGTCTGTCTCTCATGTAAGCTTACTATTACATTGTTTTGTTTTCAAGAACACGTGTCATGTCTCTCACGTTAGCTTATCATTGTATTATTTCTTTAAGAACACGTGTTATGTCTCTCATTTAAGCTTATTATTGCATCGTTTTTTAAAGAACACGTGTCATGTCTCTCAGGCCAGTTTATTATTGTATTGTTTTTAAAAAAACACGTGTCATGTCTCTCATGTGCAAATGTTAAGATTTATAGTATTTAAGAAAAGTTGTGTAAAATAAATTCTGTAATATCACTTTTTAATAAAGGTGATTATGAGATGGAAATAAAAAAAAATATATCATACCTTATGCGTACAACTGTAACTGTTTTTATGATTACCTCACCCCTATGTTTTCTTTCAGTTTTTATTATTAAGATATCTAGCGATGCTCTTTTATTCCGACCTACAGTGGTCAGTATCTTCACCCTAGTAGCCAAGTCATCTTTATTGCTCTCAGCATTCATCACGACCTCTATAACTGCGCAACGCGACGTCTAGTGACGAGAGTACAGAGGACCTACACCCAGGCTGCATCACAGCTGTAACCAGAGGCAGCAGTCTGGTGCTTGGAGCGAGATGGCGTGGACTTGTGCTTTTCCTGGCTGTCTGCAATGCAATCTGAAAAAAGAACGTACAAGCTGTCGGTAAGAAGAAAGTTTTCTTACACATTTCTCTTTAAAAAACTTCACAAAGCTGTTTAGATTATGTTTAGTTGGTAAATTACTGTCTTTTCAATTTTCTTTTTCAAAGGTATAAAGAAAACATTTAGACTATTTCAATCCATTTTCCAGATGTCATACTAAAAGTACCAGTTTTCACTTTTATAAAAGTGCCCCTGTTTTATACTCATAGAATAGGATTTTATAACATTAGTCCCTTTCCAAACTTATTGATCAATTCTTATGTATTGTTACTTATTGTATTTTGTACTTAATCTAAAATGAAATATAGTCTTACCTATCATATGTCTTTACTGTGGAATACGGCAAGATCCCAAAGTAATATAGTGAATGGTTTTAAATCAATAGTCTCTCTCTAAGGAATACATTAAGGAAAGCTAAATTTATTACTGAATCATATATAACTGGGATACCGATGCTTTTAAATACTAAGCGAGGCTGAAGTAGGTAGAGAGCTACTTTGACGCTGTTCTATTGTAATTACCCAAGTAGATTGAAATCAATTAGTCAAACTTTATTAAGGTTTATATTGTTAAAACTGTATTTAATAGGCTTATGCGTAATTATATACATTGAAAAATATAGGTAAATAGAATGGGGCTAATACTATAAATTGCATCAATTGTAAATATATATATGTGTGTGTGTAAGTGCTTAATGAAAATGAGACAAGATTAAAAATAAAAAATAAACTAAATTTTATAATTCATATTTTGTATTACAATATTTTTAAAAAGCTAGTGTTACCTTATAAGATTTATATTTTGTGTTCCATCTACAGTAAAACGTGCCCCCCAGTGGCACAGCGGTATGTCTGCGGACTTACAACGCTAGAAACCGGGTTTCGATATCCATGGTGGGCAGAGCACAGATAGCTCTTTGTGTAGCTTTATGCATAATTACAAACAAACAAACAGTAAAACGTTCTAAACACAAACCGTTTCGGCGTGGTTAAACTTGCAATAACCGACGTTGAAAAAGTAAGGAAAAAAGTATACTTTTCAATACACACACACACACACACATACATCGAAGCTGTACGGTCAAAATGATTTTATAGATAGCGAACTACATAGCGGAACGATTTTGTGTTTCATAAAGCAGAATGTGATGGACCTTTCGCTACTATATAGCGTAACTATTTGAGGTTTATATAAAGCAAAGGTAAATGATACTTTTCCCTACTACACAGCGTAACGATTTTGTATTGTATAAAGCAGAAGGTAATGGTACTTTTTCTTACTACATAGCGTGACGATTTTGTATTGTATAAGGCAGAAGGTAATGGTACTTTTTACATTAAGTTGGAAAGATCAAGACGTTCACTTCAGATGGTTCACTGCTTCATTATTGATGGTTATGTTATCAATTATTTACTCCACGATCAAGCTGCTTGTTAAACATCATTAGGAAGCGGTCTATGAGTTTGTTTGAGATTGGAAGAGTTACTATTGATTTCACATCAAACAGCTATCCTGTATTGGTTATTTGCTCGTGCCCTCCCATACACGATCAAACATACGTCACATAAGAATATATTTTAATAGCTTCATGAACTATTCCCATCTCGTCAATTTATATCAAAAGCAATAGATGGATAAGTTAAAGTGCATTTCGCCAAACTATCGTAGAATAATTGTAAACATGATTATGTTTTTATGTAAAGAAAATACCACCACAGACTGTTTTCTCACTTACAAAAACATACAATTTATATTATCAAGTGTCGACTTTGTTATGAGATCGCCTCTAAATTGCTTTCAAATGACTATTCTATGTAGAGTAAGTGCGTTTTACAATCCTGTTTTCTTAGAATAGATACTTTCTTACTGTAATGTTATCCGTTGTAATGTTATTCTGGTAGCGTTTGATTCTATAACATCAAAGGAATTCTTATAATGTCTATCTGTTTGCGTTAGGCGATAAAATGAACTAGTTAATCGACCAGGCATTTTATCCTCGTTCATGTTCTTTTCTTACCTTTTCAAACGTAATATTTCCTCTTATTGCTAACTGAAGTCTATCGTAATAAGTGTTTGTTTAGGTTCAAGTTTGCAATATTTTTATCTTTTCCGCAATTTTCAACATCGAACAATTGTCTACTGATGATGGTATTGAGAAACAATGGTAAATCTACTCAAGACCCACATACTTTTTAAAGCAGTTTGTCTGTGGGCCACAAGTAGTCTTAATGTAATGAGTGACAGCCTGATTGACAGTACTGTAAAGCTGCAAATTCTCTCGAGTCAACATCTTAACATGCTCAGTTGATCAATCCGGGTGGAGGTTAACTGGAGCAGGTTCAATTAACCTGATATTCTATTTTTTACTATGATCCTGAAAACCAGCAATTTTGAATGCTATGATTGCCCGCATTTGTTTCCATTAAGCACACCCACCACACTATTCATTACATCACCTGCCCCTGACCACGGTTTACAAAGTAATCATTCATCACAGCCAGGCCCACAGAACACGTTATCACCAATTCGATGAGGGTCTTTTACTTCCCTGCTGTTCAATTTGTTTTACAGTACGGTAGGAAAGTTATTTACCCTCTGTCAGGTATACATAATTTGATATAGCTTGACTTGTAGCTTCTACCAGTTTTTGATCCGGATAACAAGGTTTAAAAAATACTTATCCTTTGGGTAAAAAAAAGAAGTAGAAGAAACTTCTGAAATTAAGTATTTTGTACACAGAATTACCCGTATGATATTGTAAAATAACCTGGGTTTATAATAGTTTTTATGCTTGCTTCCAAGATATTTTGGAAGTAATGTTCATAAATTGAGCTTAATGTTGTACCGAGTTAATAGATCCCGTACTGCAATTAGTGTTTTAGTCAGTCTTTTCTCGAATGCAGAGTACGCGGATGTATTCATTATCAGTGGTGTCCTTAATGCAACTTTTAATGAATCGTTCATACGTATATTTAATTTTCTTAAAAGCACCGTTATAAATGTGAAGTTTTTAGTATTACTTGTAAGTACTAGATTTAGTTAGTATACCTATATGTTGTTAAGGGTTCTGCACGTTTACCACGACAACTGAAGTTTACTATCGTTTGGGTGCTAGATGACTACTAAACTCAAATTAGGCTTCAAGGACTAATCAAAAAAGGTGGCAAAAAAAAACGGTTTACTTGTCACAACCAGTTCTTGCGCTATTAACCCTGAAGAAGACGCAATGGCGAAACGTTGGCTGAAATAAAAAGTTATTCATCGTTATCCAGAGAGTAAAAGTTTTTGTTTTGTTTGCTAGGTTTAATGCCACTACCAAGCTACACGTGGCATAATAATAGAACTTTACTTCGTCACACCATCTTGTGACTCTAGGTTATAAGTTTAACAAACTTCACATTTTCTCGGCTGTTCAGCAGCTTCTCTGAATGCTGATTTGTATTTTCTTCTTTAGTACAATTTAAGCTTTATTTTTATGTATAAAGACAGCTGCTTTAAACAGTAAAACACCTAATCCAGTTGAGCGTGTTGGCTAGTCATTACGCATAAATTTCAAATATCATTTCTCCATTCTTGCATGATAATCAATTTCTATTACATTCAAGCCAGATTAATTAACAATTTTTCACTCAGGAAACGTGTTTACTAGCATGTAATTACACAAACCTATTTTGACAATACTCTTTATCATAGATTTACACTATACATAGTTTCATTCTCTAGCTTAATTTACTTCCAAGAAACTGGTACAGGAAGTAGTTGGACTGCTTATTGTAATTCGGTGCCACAATCTTAAATTGCTGACCATCGCCATTTTCTTAAAATAAGGAAGAGACACAGTCTGGACCTTTGAGATGGCCAGCTGTTGAGATTGGTTTGACATCAAACAATATCTCATGTATTTTCTTCACTCTAACTAATCTAGTTAGCATTTGAGTTAGAATTATTACTTTTCCTCACTTTCATGTTAAAGCTAAGAGTTAAGATAAACAAAATCTTTAGATATAATTTAATTGTCTATAAAGAAGTGTCAAGAAAACTTCTATGGTAAAATGGCAGGTTTTCATTTCCATGCAGTACAGAAATTCATGTATTATTTTCGACTTCGTCTTAGATACAGGTTTCAAATTCTATATATATTGTTACTTTAAATACAATATTCCTGAGATGTGTAAAGTTTTCCATGAAACAGAATTCATATTCTGTTTATATCATCACCATAATATGTGCACATCGTTACCATGAATACAGCATGCATGTTCTGTACATAATGTTAGTTTGATTTTAAAGTGTGTAAAATGTGCAATCGTTGTTAACATTGGTAAAAAATGTATTATTCTTTCTGTTATCAAATAAGTGTTCTAACATACTTCCTGCTGAGAAATGAAACGATTTATTATAAAATACGTAATTTGAATACATTTTGTAACATATTAATTGATTAATATGCAAATTGAAGTAATAATTGATAATTGTAGCTTTTATTCTAGTTTGAGTTATAAATCAAGCATCTAAAGTAGACCATAATAACATATAAAACTGAAGGACTACAATTGAATTTGTTCAGGTTAAAATTAAGGTTAAATTAAGATAAGGTGTGGGTGTTGAAAAAAATCAAAAATAGAAATCTTACACTAACAAAACGAATGCAGATTAATACCAGCATCACATCTGAATTCTTTTTACACTTCATCAGAGTAATCTTCAGCCAATCCATAACGTTTTCCTTTCCCGGAGCCTTCTTGGCTCCATGTTAATCTGCACAGAAACCACACTCGCTACAATCATCTCCTCTTGCATCAAGGTGTACCCATAATATTTCATCTTCCTGCTCCTCATTTATGCAATTAGCGATGCTGTAACTTAAGTCACTAGAGAACGACTTGTTGGTCCTGAGTTCCTAATACTAATCTAACACTACCAACTGCAGCACCACATCTTATACCTTTTAAACTCCAATAACCACATTGTTCAGTATTCATGCGTTCCAATAGTCCTAATCAAACATTTTGTGATTTTAAATTGACATTTCTCCTGATGTTGGTCCTGAAAAACACTTCTAGTGCGCGAATTCTGCATCTAATCTCCCGATTGCAGTGGCATTCTTCTTTAACCGTATATCTCAAATATCTATTAAATATCCATTGTTCTAAGGATTTACCATTTAGCACAGTTTCGGTTGACTGTAGTTTCCAATTACACGGACCCTGATCTTCTTTGTATTCTGGGAGAAGATTAGTAATTCGTTGCTTGTTTTATCTTATTTATTTTAAGACCACTTAATAATGTAAAATACCATACTGTTTGTTCTTACAAAGAGAATCACTGAAAGATTATACACTTTGCTATCAAGTTTTGCAATCAAAACAGGTTAGTTTTGTTTTATGTCCTTTACACAGTTCGAGAAAAGGCTTTAGAAGATATAACTGATAGACCCTAAGACTACATTTACGTTATGCCAACGCATTTATTATTTTGATAGTAGAAACCCTTCCACTGCACATGTGACCCTGAAGTCGTCAGTTGCACCTGTGTTCAATGCCTCATTCATTATAAGCTAAAAAGCTGGTTGTGGTGTTCACCATGTGCCGTACATGGTCTATAAAAACACCAGCATAGATCAAAGTTTCTTTGAGTAGCTATTTTCGAACTACGTGATTAGTTGTTCATTTAGTTAGTTTTCATGATATTTGAAAAACCTTCATACATAATATAATTTCTATTTCATTGAACTTGATGTAAGTTAACCTAGCGCGTTACTTCGCTCAACCTACGTAGGTTTTCAACATTAAAATATATTTTTCATGCATTATTTGTATGTAAATAATTAAACAGTCACTTCTCAATAAATAATTATTTCTGAGTATTGTTGGCTTCGACTAAATAAAACATTTGAGAAATTTTATAACAGAGGAACATTAACGCAAATTAATTATTAAAAGTTTATTATGAAGAAAGATTCAGAAATACTTTTGTTTATTCTTTAAATTGCATTGTAATGGAAACCAGATGATAAATTATGATGTATTCCCCCTGACAAAGCGTATTATTTGTTCGTTTTTTTAATTTCGCGCAAGCTACCATCACCATTCACCGCCAACTCGTGGGCTACTCTTTTACCAACGAATAGTGGGATTTACCGTCATATTATACCGCTCCCACGGCTGAAAGGGCGAGCATGTTTGGTGGGACGGGGATTCGAACTACGATCCGCAGATTGCGAGTCGACCTCCCTAACCACCTGGCCATGCCGGGCCAAGTATATTGTAGTTCAGGCCATGAATAATTTAATATATCAGATTCATATTTGGCAGAGCTCATCTGCCTCTTAATTTACGAGAAAAAAAAATCGCCTCTAAAAATTTTGTTCAACACCACAAACACAGAATTTATTTAAAAAACAATCATCTTTTTTTTCTAATTCGTATCAAAAACAAAAGTCACCTCTAGAACATTACTTCATCAGTCCCTACACCCGTAAATAAAATATATATATTTTTAATTTAATGGCAAAACAAAATGAAATATCAAAATATCTGATGCAATGAATGTTTCTGAAATATATTTGTATAACCTTTACGGGAGGCAACATTAACTGACTGCCATCATTTTACCGCCATAAGGATTCTACAAGTTAATCTTAAATCGAAAACCAAACCTAACGGCCTTTCTTATTAAATTAATATACCACCCTTTTTATATAAAATTACAAACCAAAGAAAATAAAGTTCCTAAAATTATTATTCTTTCGTTAAATAAGACCCAAATAATCCAAATTTTCTTGTTGAATTTTAAGAGCAGATTCAAATTATATTACAAAGATATTTATTAGAACAACTCGTAACTTATATAAATAAATTAAATAATAAATAAAAGGGATGTTATTACCCAATACACTATAAATCTTCATTTAATATCATTTCCATATTCCTTTTACAAGGATAAAATCGTAGAAAATATTATTTGATCAAAGCATTTTAAAACTTTTTAATTAAATAACTTAGTAATTGTTTTGGTACTGGTGTATTCTAAGATTAATAGATTGCGCAGTGTTTTATCTAATACTTTGTACATCCGTTATATCGTAATAATCGATAGTGACACATCTTATATTTGCATTGTGCTACAAATAATCATCAAATATGATAACTTTGATAAATTTTGACGTATTGGAGCTCTTCATAGGTTGATTCTACGAGTGGAATTACCATTAATTCTAAAATGTATAATTTTTGTTAAACTTTTTTTTTCCTGCTTACATATGAATATCATAAGAACAATTTCTTCTCTCAGTTTGAATAGATTTCGGCGTTCAGGCAATAACTAATTTTACTTACTTGGTATTTTCAACCTGAACGATATTTTATTCTACAAATGGGCTAAACGACCAGATCAGAGACATCTATGTTGAGGTTTATCCTTCCATAGTTTAGAACTATTGACCGAAGGGAGGGCAATCAGTCAGCATCACTCGCCCCCTACACAACTACTCTTATGTGAATAGGAGGAATTGAAAGTGACTTTTATAACTGCTGAAAGTGTGCGGAGCTTGATCATCGGAATAATGCAGTCTAGAATCACAGAATTTCCGACCCAACCTAATGACTGAACCACACCCTGTTCATTTACTTAGTAAACACTGTAATTAAAACTATATTATTTCAGAATATGAAACGTAAACGAACATTGCAGTAAGACTGGAAATACTTGTAAAACTTCATTCTTTACCAGTAAGAGTTTCTAGCAAAGGAATAAAATATAACTAGGTTAAGTAATGTTTCAATTTCCTTGAAGTATTGAGGAATATTTCCATTTGCTTAATATCAGCAATTATTATGAAGCTCTAGAAAGGTTCATGCTTTATGCACCATCTTTAACAATATACATTATGTTACTTAGAATCTTTTCTATCAGCTAATGAAACTCACTTGGGATCTAGCTGGTTGTAAGATGCTTTGTTGCGTGTTGCAGCCAAAAAAATCGAATCATAACATTGATAAAGTTCTTTCTTAGTATTGTTTGCAACATAAAAACGTTGAATCATGACATTGTTTAAGTTCTTGTTACTAGTTGCATCTTAATAACATCAAATAATGACATTTTTAAACCTGTTCATATTATTATTTACAACTAGCAGAGGCCCCGCAAAACATTTGCGGTCAAATTAATATCTTTATTGCAACAGTAAGTCCTTACATACAGGATTTGTAGAATAATACAAAATAATTCGAATCGCAGACATCGACATCTAAGTTCATTTGTCTTAGGTCTAACATTAGTTAAGCCTTTATTAAGTACATCCAATATTCGATAAAACGATAAATTAACACTGTAACTTGTGTACGTTTTTTGCTTTAGTTTAGCTAAAGCTAAATTTTATCGTACTTAGTACTGTCAATAAATAAAATTATGATGTTACTAGTATAAAAGCCCGTCAAAATTGACGGGAACTATTGTTGAATAATTAACGAAAACTATAGAATTAACTAAAAATAATTTGTCTGTACCTCCAAAATGTACTTACTCTTCACTTATTTCATCAGTCTCGAAGTAATTCTTTAATCACCACATTTTTGTAAAACATACGCAGAAAAATAAAATGTTATCGTGAACAAAAGTAGTGTGCATTCTTTTCACTATATTCTAGGTCAGGGAGTAAGAAACATAGTGCGGACATTCTGACACAAGTTTTCAACTCTTTCGATTGTAGATAATACATGTGTTAAAATAACAAAATAATATTTATTAATTAACAATTATTCACCACTTAAGACTTTTTAAACACTGACTCTATAACGTTAGTAATAGTAAGGCTATTTGTAGTATAATTTAAACATTAGGCCTAATGCATAAACGTAACGTAAGGCTTAGCTGCAACACTGCTTGGTAAATTTATTTTGCTTTTGGCTACAACTCAGTGTCATAAACTTTGAATTAAACTATTTTGCTGTTATATCACCGAAGCTATCAAAACAATAAAGAATAAAAACAAACCTTTCTAACAAATTAGCATGAATATTGAGCATTCATCATAAACACCTTAGTTGGCCTAAGAACGATCGGGTAAAAGTTTTGTTGCTAAGCGACGATGTATATTGTTAAGCAGCACCAAACAAAGAAGCGTGAAAGCGTTCTCGACAGAGTGACAAAGCAATGAGCCTTTTATAGCTAGTGATTCTATGATCTAACGTTAGACCTTTTTAAACATTTCGATAAGCTTTTAATATGTTGTTGTACAAAATGTCTATTAAAGTATATTTACATCCGCCTTTTGTTTATATCCGTTGAAATTTAATGTGCACGCATAAGCATTTAGTTAGTAAGATGTATGTACATTTTCAGTACAAACAAAAACTGAGTATTATTATAATAGATTTTTAAAAGTTGAATCATGACATTGTTAAGTTCTTTCTTGTTATTACTGGCAACTTAACAAAAATCGAACCATGACGTTTTTAAGCTAAGTTGAATACTGGTGATTATCTTTGATAAATATAATTAGTGTTGTAATACAGTTTTTATAAGATCAGAAAACTGTTTCCCACACAAGGATGTTAATTACGTAAATACGCAAAAAGAAAATATCTAACACATGAGACAATGTTCAATAAGTATTTTCTGATCTTAAAGAAATGTTGTAGACAATGCTTGCAAAGGTTTTTTACCTCCTGATATTGTTATAAACATAGTTCCTGTCAAATGTTTCATACCTTCTGATACAAAGTTAAAGTCATCTTTCCTATAAAATTGTCATAATTTATTTTTAGATAAACGTTTCATACTATCTCATGGAGTTATAGACATATTTGAAATGTATTTTTAATAATTCCTTTATATTGTTATAGGTGTATTTATCATCATAGGTTTCTTGTCTGTTATTGTGGGTGTAGGCCCAGCATGGCCAGGTGGTTAGGGTACTCGACTCGCAATCTTCGGGTCGCGGGTTCGAATCCCCGTCACACCAAATATGCTCGCCCTTTCAGCCGTGGGGTATTATAAAGTTACGGTCAATCCCACTATTCGTTGGTAAAAGAGTAGCCCAAGAGTTGGCGGTGGGTGGTGATGTCTAGCTGCCTTCCCTCTAGTCTTACACTGCTAAATTAGGGACGGCTAGCGCAGATAGCTCTCGTGTAGCTTTGCGCGAAATTCAAAACAAACAAACAATTGTGGGTGTTTGTAGAAAGTAAAATATATATTTAATTATGGTTCTTGTTATTACTGTCGAGTTACAAAATACTTGATTTTTATTAATAAAGTTGATTTTGTATTTATAAATCTTTGGATATTAGAGTAAACCATGGATAACTATGAACGAAAAAAAGCTTCTATCTTTTACTTGGAAACCAAAGTTACACCTATGCAGGAATATTTTGTTAGAATATTTGCGTAGGCATATGCTATAACATTAAATAAATATAGATATTAATAGGTCTAAATTTTGTGATATAAATTATGTAAGCTAATCAACTGACAAAAATATTTGTAATAAAGTTCGAACAATAAATTAGCATAAAAGACAATTCGAATTTCCCTGTGAAATTGAAATGTAGCATATTTATTAATTATTATTTCTTCATGTGGATTGTGATGATTCTGGAGTATCATACTTTAATAATATGTTGGCTGAATAGCTAGGACCTACAACTACACAGACAGAAGTTTGTGCAGCTTACTGAAATGCAAATTTTTAATTTATAGTCGATGCTGTAGGCTTAATTAATTGTTCAGATGGGTCTGCAAAGTTTTTATCTAATAAAAAAGTATCATCACTTGAAAAACTAAAAGTACCTCTGAGAAATTGGTTAAATTTTTTAGTGATGATGTGGTTAATCATTCAGTTTCATCTACGAGCAAAGAAAAGTTTTCGTGGATTTGTATCGCGAAATATAGTTGTCATACGTTCCATCTAGCTGCTCCAAGTAGCTACAAAAAACTCATGCAGTCTTGAAGATCTTGTTTAAACATTTTTGTTTTAATGCAAAATGGGCAGAGCTTTTAGAGGAATGTCATTCATTTTCAGACTATAATATATGTAACATACATAAGATTCTGATGTCTGGTCAGACCACATGATTCTCAATAAAGCAATGTATAAAAAAACTGCTTGACCAGTGGATTGCATTGTAATTATATTGCACGTCAATTGTCTTTGAAAATCCTATGCATAACAATAAAATACTTCTTTCCCATTTACACAATCCATACATGAACGATGTGTTTGAATTTATGAGGTATGCAATGGACATTCTCAATTCATTCAACATTATTTTTCAAAGGGATGCTCCGCTTTTCCACAGGCTATGCGAATAAATAGAGAAACTACTCAAACTACTTGCTACCAATTTCACAAAGGTAAAGTATTTTACATTCATTAATGACATTACAACTATTGATAAAATGAAAGAGAATAAGTATTTGTCGGTAAACAAAGTGTATCTAGGTATCTTAGCAAAGTCCACGATGACAAACCCGAAAACGAATGATGCAAATATGAACAATGAAGAAATGGCAAAATCTATTCATCTACAAAAAAATTAACATGTTAGAAAAACAAAGATTCACATTTCATGATCCAGTATTCAAACGTGCCAAAATTGCAGATCCTATGAATGGTCAAAATGTAGAGCCAAGAAGCTTAAACAACATTTTCATACAACATGATCTTCCAGACTGGTCAGCTGGCGATATCAGTCGAGAGCTCAGGCTAGTTGAGCTTGCCAACAACATGAACACTGATGTAGTTATCTATATTCAATACTGGTGATATATCCTCCCTTTATTCTTTTATATTGTTACTTTGCAATTTCCCAATTTACTGAAACTAAAGTGTCATTTTCCATTCTATTCTCAAATACTGTAGTTGAACGCTTGTTCAGCATCATGAAATGAGTAAAGCAGATTAGCAGCATCAATATTAAATGCAGCTATCCAGTGTTGCTATTGATTGAAACGAAAGAAAAGTACCAGCACATACTCTTTAGCTGGATGCTCATATGCAGAATAGGCTCAAACATATAATAGCGAATACCGCTACCATTGAGTGCACGCATCATTATCCCTTTGTTTTTGGATCCCAAATAAAACATCTATGCTATTTCTTATCTACTTACTTGTAATCCTATGGAAAATATGCTGTTTATTGTTTTTCTTTTTCAATATACACGTTGCCGGGCCACTACAAGCTTCAAATCTTTCATATTCATGCAAGACTTTTCACAATGGCCAGGTGGTTAGGGAGCTCGAATCTCAATCTGTGGGTCGCGGGTTAGAATCCCCCTCACCCCAAACATGCTCGCCCTTTCAGCCGTGGGGGCGTTAGAATGTGACAGTCAATCCCATTATTCGTTGGTAAAAGAGTAGTTCAAGGGTTGGCGGTGGATGGTGATGACTAGCTGCCTTCCCTCTAGTCTTACACTGCTAAATTAGGGACGGCTAGTGCAGATAGCCCTCTTGTAGCTTTGCGCGAAATCCATAACAAACAAACAAACAAACTTGTCCTATGCTAATTACTTCAAACCCTGTATTACATCTGGTTATTTACCACTGTAGTTCAAAAACTGTTTGAAACGCGTTAATTATTTGTGGTGGGCAACAGCTCACAATTTTTTTACCTCGAAAAAATTAAGATAAATATGGAGTTTAGACAGAATAAAGAATTCGAGAAATTCAAGAACTAGATGCCTAACTTTTTATATTACGCATAGTTTCAAAATAATTCATATGAAATGTTTAGAACGTGCTATTTTTCATATGAAATATCATTTCAAAACATCTTTACTTAACAAATAAAAGCCCCCCCTTCAGTGGCACAGTGGTTTCGATACCAGTGGTGGACAGAACACAGATATCCCTTGGTGTAGCTTTGTGCTTAATAACAAACAACAACAAATAAAAGATGGGAAAATTCCTCTGTTTTCTGTTAGTGATTGAATGTCTCTTTTGAGAAACGCAAATAATAGTCTGTTTCAGAATAAGTGATATACCTGAATAAAAATGTGAGAAATAAACCATGTAAAAAATAGTACTTCTTATGGAATCTGTGTATATGCATAAGTACCCACTTTAATTAAAGATGGTATATATTATATTTAATGCCTTTGATTGTGGTGTAAGAAAAACAATCCCAGATTAACTTACATGACTTTTCTTTTAAGAATCAATTGGCAATAATCTTTCTTTTTTTCAAATGTGTTCATTTGTTATTATATACTATCAAAAAATATACTTAATACAACACCTAGAAGCATGGCTAATAAATAGCATTTCCTTTCAAAAAGTTTAATTTTCTTTTATATTTTTTGCACCTTACTAAAGTGAAATTATAAGTTAAAAATATATATTTTTGATTTCTTTCTTTACTCGTGTATACTTTTACTTTCAGAGTAGACTCACGTAGTGTTATTAAAAAAGGAAAATTAGGTTCTCTACAGAGAAAGGGGAAGATGGCTAGTGAACTACGTTTCCCTTGGTAATCGATTCAACCACAGTCAACTTCCTAGTGCTATGGTTCTGCCATGCGAAGAGACCACGTCTGGTTCTATCGGGGCTTCGAGCAGTAATATGCTTTATTAGAATATAAAATTTTGTAGATCGTGTTATAGAAAGTTTGACGGATCGAATCTAGAACAAATTTAATCAAGCTGCTTTCTCTGAGCTCTGGAAATCATTTCAGGCTGAAGTGGAGCATAGGGCTTGTGTTAATCATGTTTTTATTAAAATTTTACATCAACATTCCTTTGGCTGCCTTACCTATGTCCGGAAAAATAGTTAAATGTTTCCCTTTTTATACTTTATTTATTTTCTCCACCCCTTCTACTTATTTCTTTCCTATCTATTCATTATATTTGGCGCTATTTATCTTCTTTTCCTTTTATCACGATATGTGTGCTCAGCATTTTGTTTTCATTTTATACAACATGTAAATATCTCGTTTTTTTGTATATTATAGTTTTTTTTAAGTTTTGTGCTAAATTATTTTTCTACCTCCACCCTCCCTACATCGGGGGCTGTATGGTAAGTCTTATAACGCTAAAAAATCGGGTTTCGATACTCACGGTAGCTACGTGCTTAATGACAAATACACAAAATTTCTTTTTCCTGTTTTTTTAGCTAGTTATTTTGTCTTTCATGCATACATATTTCATGTATACATTTGTTTTTGTTTAGTTGTGTGTAATTTTGTAAGGCAAGTTATATAGTAGTAAAAACTAGTTCAATTTCTTATATAAAAATTACTTTAAAACACAAGATTGGTGTTACATGCTTTCCTTATTAGTGTTTTGTTCTTTTTTTTTGTCATTTTCATGATTTATAATAACGATAGCGATATCGTCATAAAATGCATGTTAAAATTTCGTACCAAAAGCATATAGTGATTATTAAAAACAATAACCTATTTCTTACGAACATAGAATATGAAAAATAACGTATTCAGATATTTGCCGTTATACTGTCGTGCTCTGCAAATCAATGGTGGTAACTCTATAGTGCCCCAATATTTGTGCTGCTATTCCATCGCGATTGCACATCTTGTCGGGCGGAAATAGAAATATGCATTGTGAGAGAAGTCTTATTAAAGGAGCTGATTTATTGTTTCTAAATTTATAACATATGATTGAAACAGTTGTTAATCCTCTACATCTCAAATTGGACATAATTATCCTTTTGGGAACAAATTTGGTAATAGCAATTTTTACATTACCCTAGAACAGGAGTCGGCAACCCTTCAAAGAAGAAGAGACATTTTTTGTTTTTTGTCTAAGACCAATACATTTCGAGAGCCTCAATATGCCCTAACGGTCTAGCCTAAAAAAAAAAAAAACAAGTCTTCGGATTTACAACGCTAAATTCATGGGTTCGATTCCCCTCGGTAGACACAAAGCTACACAAAGGGCTATCTGTACTCTGCTCACCACGGGTATCGAAACCCGGTTTTTAGCAGTATAAATCTGCAGACATGCCGCTGCGCCACTGGCTCCATACATACCAAATATAACAAAAAACAAAGCGTAAACAAAGTTTGTTACATTCTACCAAAAGTTGGTTTTATGAACTGGTTTGGACTATTTTGTTTCCTAGAGAATCATGGGAAGATTTTTTTCCCTATTATTTCATGATATTTGAAAAACTCGTAGGATAAAAGAAGAGATAAATCAAGTTAAAAAACTCGATAACTAAAGCTTAAAGAAAGCTGGACTTTTCATAATGGGATAAACAGGTGATGATAAAAAGGAAAAAATGTGATAATGTTATCTTCACAACGTTATGGTGAACCGTGGCTTTTGTTTGTTTGTTATGAATTTCGCTCAAAGCTACATGAGGGCTATCTGCGCTAGCCGTCCCTAATTTAGTAGTGTAAGACTAGAGGGAAGGCAGCTAGTCATCACCACCCACCGCCAACCCTTGAACTACTCTTTTACCAACGAATAATTACATTAGAACGCCCCACGACTGAAAGGGCGAGCATGTTTGGTGTGATGGGGATTCGAACCCGCGACCCGCAGATTGTGAGTCGAGCGCCCTAACCACCTGGCCATGCCGGGCCCGAACCGTGGCTTTTATAATTGAATAACTCTTACCAAAGAAGTGAACATGTTTTATTATAGGATTAGCTTAGTTTCTGTATTTATGTATCAAGAATATTGTATAACTGATCTTCATGCAGGATTATTATGTTTTCTTTATTTCATAGTTTTTAATTTCTAGCTTTAATTTAACTTATTATCTGCATTTCTGTTTTATACTTTATTTTTCATTTTAGACAATCTCACGTGTACATTTTGAATTTATTTTTCATTACAACGTTCAGTTAGACACTTGACTATATTTTGCCTTCCTAGTTCTATATCATATATTTTATATTTCCCTTTACCCAAAATCAATGCAATTACTTAGATCACATTATAACTTACATGCCATCCTGGTGCTCCAATCACAAGACGTTGCCTAAGATTAAAAATCGCCTATTTCTCATTATATTAAGCCTTGGCGAAGGAAGGTCATTCTTCTCAAAGCATACAGGCTATTTTCTAATTGAAACCTTTTGTATTCCTTAAACATGACATGCCATGCAACTCAACATGTAAAGCAATTTAAATTTTATCTTTGTCTTCAACGTGTTAAAAGATATGTATTTTACTGAGCTGTCTTGAGACTAACTTCAACTATAAATCAGAAAATGGTTTATTTAACATTCTCAAGATTTTGATAAATGAAGAAGGAACACAACGTTTCTCTTTAACAGGCTGAATAGTTCAGTGCAAAAATCTTGAGAATATTATGCCGTTTTCAGATTTCTAGTTCTACGTTAAAAATTACTTATTCTTGGACTAGACCGTCGTCTTTTGAGCCAATGCCTTTTGAATCGTATTATTCTCTTTATGTTTAACATTGTGTTGACTTCATGAAAGTACTTAATTATGTATGGTTATTCTGACACATTTGAAGTTTCTAATGAAAATACATTTTCGTTATTGTTACATAATCAAGGAATAGTGTGTCCATGTATCAATTTCTAAATAATTCCTAAATAGTTTTATTGATACTAATTCTACCACCAAGATTTCATAATAATTATAATATCAAATTATGTAATTGACTATTTCATTTCCAGCATTAAAAGAAAAACACGTTCTTATTTATTATTTACGTTAGTTTTTATTTATATTTATCAGAAAAAAAAACTTATCGAAACTGCTTGTTTATTCTGAAATATTTTGTTGAGCTAGAAAAAATTTTTACTTGCGACGTTTTAACAGAACATGTCTTATGTATGTAAACGTGAACATAGAAAAGGTTTCAAATATGTTCCATGTAAATACTACAAATTAAAACTGTAGTCTTTAGCCATTTATCTCCCTTTTCACTATCGTCCCTTGGTGAGACAGCGGTAAGTTTACGGACTTACAACGATATAATGTTGGGTTCGATTCTCCGCAGTGGACAGAGTGCAAATAGCCCATTGTGAAGCTCTGCACTAAGAAAACAACACCTCTTCATTATCGCTGATCAATCAAGACATTTCACCAGCAAAACATAGCTAAATTCAATTATTTCGTACAATAAGTTGATATTAAACACTGTTGTTATCGTCCAGTTGGTTATAAAACACCAAATATCCAGTAAAATTTTCAGAAAACAAAAGGAAATGAACGAATGATGCATAAAAGCAAGATATTTGATCTTGATGAGTGATATAAAACACAAACTAACATACATTCACGACAAAGCTAATTTGGCTATTAAGTATACGCTGAAATTCGAGTTTTTATACTCACGGTGAGAGCAGCACAAATAGTCCGTTGTGTAGCTTTGTGCTTAACAACAAAAACAAACAAACTCAAGGGCATAAGACCGATGGTTAGCAGCGTGCGTATGCATTTGACTCTAACTTCAACACGGTGAACAACTCTGTATACCTTCACTCACTGTGACCAGTCACTGTTCGCATGACTACAACCTAGGTCACTTTTTTAAGTTCCAGGAAAAATATATCTTCTTAGTCTGATAAAGATGAGTGAGCCCATCTGCTGGTACATTATATCACACCCAGCATTCTAGTGAATCGTGAATCGAACACTGTATCATAGTATCTAATTCAAATAAACAATCTACTTTCACATCAGATTTAGTTAACTCAAATCGACAGTTAAGAGAACGTACGTAAACTAATAGCAACTTAGTGAGTAATCTCGTCAACTTTTGATTCAATTCACTGCTATCTGTACATATAGTCAACTTAAGAAGGGGCTGAAATTTGAATAAATATGCTGAATCCTGAATTATAGTTTATTGCGCACATTTTTCTGATATTGTAAAGAAAAAACGTGTAGTTCATCTAACAATGTTAACGTGGTAGCAAGAGTACCATGACCAACTGAGAGCTCCAGTTTCCAGTGGTATCAGGTCGATGGTAAAAACGTGAACTTTATAGCGTTAGTTATCAAAGTTTGCCTTGGTGTTTTTGTTTTTTTTAAACTACACCCGCAATTTTTATCATATATTTTGAGAAAATGAGGTTTAGTTAATTCAGTTTACCAACTAGGTCTGGACCAACTCACAATACTGACAAAACCCACAGCATTACAAGCTGGGGACTGTAATTCGAACAATACCAATTCTAATCATCTAAGACTGGTAGCCTTTCAAGCTTAATATTTAAATTTGTCAGCAAACTTAATTAAATGTTAATCAATTTCAGCAAGAATAATGAAATTTATCTCACGTTTTCGAGTTGCTATGGTTTCAACAATGAAAAATGACAACAAAGTAGATATAATTTACATATTGTAGAATATTGAAATTAACCTTGAGCTACACTCCTACGTGTGCTGCATATGTAACCATTTTATTTCGTATATGGTCAAAGTTATATGGTGTTTATTCGTATATTTTTAGCCGCGATATGGTAGATCATAGAATGACTCTTGAGTTTTTCAAGTACAAACTTTTAGCTCATAGCTTCGTCATATCTTGGCCGATTTGGGATCTAATTATAGTTTTGGACTCGGGAGGTCAAACCCTTTCGATTGATGTATTTTACTACGCCCAAAGTCTCATAGATTAATTTACTCTAATCCTACCTAAAATAATTTCAAGTTGAGGATAGGCTGGTAGAGATCCTGATGAGTAATAAAGTTCAATCGGGTATACGTGCGCCCCACACTTGGTATTGCTGGCGCACAAAAATATAGCTAATGAAATGAAAAAAAAAAAAAGGTCTCATAAATTAATTCAATCTAATCCTGCCTAAAAGAATTTCAAGTGCTGCGGCTATTGAGGATTCCCACTTGTTACTAATTGATACACTGTAGATTCGTTGTATTTGTATGCATATTGAACACCTATGATGATTATAGTACAAATGTGGTCGTTTTGAAAGTGTCTTTTTATGCCTCAAAACTAAATATACTTTATAGAATATATCAAGATCGACAGCATTATGGTTTAACAAGAAGATAAAATCAATATAACTTTATCATTATTTATTAAGACAAACTAAAAATATTCTTTACATTCCAAGGGCTGCTACAAAAACAAAATGAGCTTCTTGTGATATTTTTCCATACTATAAACGTAAAAGTCAATACGTTGCATATTGTGTGCTGATAAATGACTTATTTTCTTTTTTTTATAGCTAACTGATAATTATCTTTACAGTCTGCAAGCTTCAAAAATTCCATAAATATCAAGCTACATGATTGTGTACTATTTTTCTGTGGACTTACAACGCTAGAAACCGGGTTTCGATATCCGTGGTTGACAGAGCACAGATAGCCCAATGTGTAGCTTTGTACTTAATTACAAACAAACCAACTGTACTATTTTATAAATATATTTTGTTTATAGACCAGTTCTTATACCTCATTACTAAAGCTCATTTGTTAAAAAGCAATAAATAATATTATAATTATTTATTTTAAAAGTTATTATGTACAGCGATTTTGTGCAACTATTGTTTATTTCTTTTTTCCTTAAAAAGTGGTATATGATGTCAATAACAAATAATCTTGATTTTTCAATAAGAAGGTTGTAAGATAATCGATATTAAAAACAAGTGAAAATTGTATTATTTCATAATGCCTTATTATCATGCTTACTGGCCATTGCTTATTGACGTAAACTTGTGTATATGATTGATATGTAATCTTTGTAAATACTTTTTGGGTCATAAAAGGTTTACTGAAAGAAATACGTGATTCAAAGTTATGCATATTCGAAATTAAAAACTGACTACAGCGAAAGAACCTATTTCATAAGATTCCGAGAAAATAAATCACTCTTAGCAATGCAAGTGAAAGTAGTTATATGTAATGGTTTAGAAATATAACATAATAAGTTTAATTTTGTACTTTTAACTGTGTCAAAGAAAGTTTTAGCTAACTTTAATTACAGTACTTTAACGGCTGTCTAATGTATTGGAAATTGCAAGTTATGTAAGTAAAATTGTCTTTTTTTTAATATTAATAAGATTGTAAAAGTATCGAGCAAAGAATATGAAAATAGTAAAAAAGTTTTCTTATATCTAAGTTTCATTATGTAGAGTTCTACATTATAGTCGTGTGCTTATTCATACAAAACAAAAGAAAAATATACTTCTTAAGGTTCTTGCTGCGCCAATTTAATTATTTTAAGTAGAGGAAGTAAAAAAAAATATATATCATCTTCTTTCAGTTTAAATAGTTTTTTGCGAGTGTGTCGTAAAATTAAATTTAATGTTCAATGTTCAAGCTTTGAACGTTACCAACATAAAGATAACCGTTTTATGTGTACACGTTGAAAAAAGTATGCAAACTATGGAAACTTTTACACGAATATCTGAATGCAAAAAAAAATTCAAAAGCAACAAAAATTATCCAGAAAAGTAATAATTTGCTTTCCTATATATCTAGTTTATTATCGTCGTTTATGCTCTTTCTTGATGCAGATTACTTTCATTAACGTATAATAATCCTCACAGGAACTAACATTTATTATCTTAGAATAAAAGAACCAGAGTTATATTTTAAATTGATTAGAAAAGCATAACCCTAATGTTTTATTTTCTAGCATTAGTGTTTTGTAAGTGTATATAAAAAAAAGTACAGTGATTTGAAAAAAGAAAATAAACAAAATATATTGTTTCAAATCTAACGTCCTTAACTCTATGCCTTCCCTTAATTTTGTTCATTGTTACAATTTTGTATTACACACTTGTGTATGGGGCGGTGTTGTCAAATAATCTAGAATACAATTATGTTTGTTATAATTCATGCATATTTGTAAATAAATGTGAGAATGCATTAAATCTGCAATTTTCTCTAAGCAAGTATGCTTAGAAAGTACAACGATTAGATTGAAAGACACTATTTCTCAGACTCACGCAGACTATTAAAAAACATCCATAGATATACCACCTTTCGCTTATAGTGTTTTGTAGTTTATATTATTACGTAGTATATTCGAGAATATTCTCATAATAAATGTTATAAGACTGAAGATACGTACTTTGAAATGAAATTTGTCAATTTAGCTGATATAAATTATATTTTAACATATGTTTAATATATTTAAGGCTCGGCATGGCCAGGTGTTTAGGGCACTCGACTCGCAATCTCCTTGCCCTTTCAGCCGTGAGGGCGTTGTAATGTGACGGTCAATCCACTATTCGTTGGTAAAAGAGTAGCCCAAGAGTTGGCGGTGGGTGGTGATGACTAGCTGCCTTCCCTCTAATCTTACACTGCTAAATTAGGGACGGCTAGCGCAGATAGCCCTCGTGTAGCATTTCGCGAAATTCAAAACAAACAAACAATAATATATTTAATTAGATTTTTTTCAGAATTATAAGAATACTTTGAATTAAACTTTTGAGGTAATTTTGTTCTAAATGTTAGTTAGTTTTAAATAAATAGCAAAAAAAATTAAATTCGAATTTGAGAAACCTTACGCATATACATTAAAATAAAAACTAGCTTATTAATACAGCTAGATATGAAAATAGTTGACTTTTATTTCAGAAATATTTATTGGATCCACAGTTGATAAAAGCTAAAGAAAGCTTCTTTCAAATCAAGAGTTCTTGATTGACAATTGCTATAAAATTATTCCTCTCTCTTTTTTTTTAAGTAGTATATGTGTATGTTTAACAACTCAGGACAAAAATCTGAATTATTGATGAAATAAGCGATCATATACTAAGTGCAATGTAAAATTCGATAGTACAACGTTTTTTAAGCTAACCCAATTTGTCGTTTTTCAATGAGAATTTTTTCACAAAATGTATTTTATAACTGAACAACAGCTCAAAACAGTCACAATCAAATTTTTCCAGCTGATGTTTATTTATGTTCAAAATATTCAAAAGTTTCCGTGTTGAAGTCACTTTTTTATAATAAATATCATTTAAATATTGTTGTGTTCTTTCCACGAGGAAATATAATTGACAACCTGCTTATATAGATATCAATGGTTATATTAAATATGCTAGTTATTTTAATTTTAAGACATTTATAATAAAAGTCATGAGTGGAAAAGGTTGTTAACTCAGCCATGAAAATATATATATGATTTTAATATTTATAAAATAGTTTGTTTGTAATTAAGCACAAAGCGAAACAGTGGGCTATCTGTACTCTGACCACCACGGGTATCAAAACCCAGATTCTAGCGTTGTAAGTCCGCAGACATACCGCTGTGCCACTGGGGGGCTTATAAGATAGTAAATTTAACTTTTCTATATCTTTTTAAAGCAAATCCCGAATCCTATCTGTACTAAGTATAATACCATTTTAAGCGTTTTAACATTTAAGGTTGACAAAATTATAAACTGGAGCTTGGTTTACAGTTAGTAATAAGTAAGTCGACAAAACCGACATAAGAGATATTATTTAAAGTTTGTACGTATACAACTTTTAGCAAATCAGAAACTACAAATAATTAAGTGTAAAAATTGTTTCCAGTTAAAGGAGCTTCACAGTTTGCATACGTTATTATCGTGGAAGCTAAAAAGTGTTTTTTATTAATAAGGTAAAAATTGATTAGTATAACGCTAAAATAAGCATATATTATCCAATTATGTGAATAAATATTTGTGAGTAATTAGTTTCTGAACAATATTTGAAGTATTGAGCAGTCCAGACATTAAATAGCATAACGTTTAATAATATAGTAACATTTACAAAAATATATGATTTGTGTGCAAACCAACTCGTTGAGTCTGTGATTACTTGTTTTCATTGATTTCACTGTGTGTGAATCAAATTTACGGCTGAAAGATTATGTGAAACAGACGTAAAATAAATGGACTAAGTTAAACTTTTGTTATAAACCAATTCCTTCTGTGTTGCTGTTCTGGTATGAGTTCCTGTGTAAATAACATTTTAGTTTTTAGTTTAGAATTATATCGCTTAAAGTTCGCCATATATGCTTTTGAGCCATCATAATTTTTTAAGTCTTGGGCGCTAAAAGTGACGTCAGAAATGGAAATCTGGAATGAAGGTTTGTCCATTCAGAGTTATTTCTTAGCTAAGTTAATTAATTCTGTTATTACATTTCTTAATAATTTTTCGAAAACATTTAGCACAAAATTGCGTCAAAATACAGAAAAAAATTAACTGTATGTACTCTCATTATCTTGCAGTATCTGAACATCGAAGTTTTATTACTTTTCGCGTGGTGATTTACATTCTTGAAAGCGCACAAAAGCAGATTTTCTATATCAACGCATTAAATAAAATATCGTACTTCCTCCATCCGAGTATCTTTTCTTCGTTCTATTTAGCTGCAATATCTTTTCAAATCTATGTGCACATTATTTTATTGTATAGATAAGGATTGCTTCATTTATTCAAATTTTCAGCATGTCGTACCAACTTTTACATTCACTAGCCTGGTGAAGCTAACTAAACCTTTGGCATTTGTGTTTTAAATGTTAATATTTTCTTTCTCTGCTCAATATTTAGAAGAAAGAAAAAAATGTTTCTACTTTTATTCATTTTATCTACTTTAAAACTTTAAAGAACATTAATCCCTTTAGAATATTCAGAATTCCGATAAAACGTAGAAACTGCACCACATTACCATGAATAGTAAAAAATCTTTCATCCCTTTCGTAGATCGATTCATATATTTCTAAGTAATAAAGAATGCATTTTTTAACATAGATCTGGTTATGTCAATAGCGTATATAAACAACAGTGTGAGATTTTTATGTATTTATTATGTATGTAATAAATACCTACTAAAATATGGCTCTTTTGAACGATTATATTATCGTTATGGAAATTATAATTTAAAATTCTGAAACAAAAACAATATTTAATTAATAACTAGTCAAAGTTTCAGAAATGCATAAGTCTTATCTATGTAAATATCAGTATTTAAAAATACATGAGATGGATTGTTACCATTATCAGTTGCCACGTCAGTGTTTACCAATAATTGTTTTAACTCAATGCTACACAATGGGATAATAATTATAGTCACACATTTTGTGCTTATAGTACTTTTAAGAGTATTTTATTTTGAACGTAATATTTATTTCATAGAATGCTTGTCTATGATATTTCATGTGATATGCAAAATTTGGTGTACTATATTTATAGGTGAAAAATGCAACAGACACCACGATTTTAAGAGTATCTGTACCATACAAACAATGGATTCACATTCTTGCTTTCGCAAATCTATGAAAATAGTATGAAACAACACACGAATTCGGAACCGTAACAACAATGGGGAACCATCTGTTTCAGGTAAGAAATTGAACGGTCAAGATTTATGTTAAATCGATTAAGTAAATAGAAAGATACAACACATTAGAGAACAAATATACACCATGCACACATCTACTGTATACATATAAGTATAAAACTTTGAAGTACTATTTTAAATTATGTGAGTTATGTTATCTAAACAATTTTTAGTAGTTACAACAGCCATGTAGAAAAGCTCATTTATCTAAAAAACAGTAATGTCGAATACCCAGAGTAATGTAGACTACTCAGTTATCCAAAGTGTAATGGAATGAATGTAGAATAATCAGATACAAAACTTCTAATATAAATATCCAAAGAAGTTAGCGTTTCAGACTGTGGATCAGAGATCCACTGTTCGCGTCCCATTACCGCAAAAACCTGGTTTGCACTTTGAGATCATAAATATATCATAAGAGTGACAGTCAATTAGAATAAGGTAGCTGAAGAGTTGGAGGTGGGTACAGTCAGCTTTCTGCCTTTCCTCTTGTTTGTCAGTTCAAAATCAGATAGTTCTTCTATAGCTTTACCTAATTATCAAAAACAAAACAAACCAAAGGTAATGTCTAAAAACATAAAACAGAACATAAAACATTTTCGAGTGATTGCTAACAAAGAGCTGTAGTTGGAGTAATTTACACAACATTTTCAAATACTCACACTAATCAGCCATTATTATGAAGAAAGAAAGTTTTTATTGTCGGTAAAGTTGCACATTAAACTATCAGTTCCGACGCTTTACGTTTTGGGAATAAAACAGTTAAAGTTTATAAATTTGGTGTACGACATTCATTCACATTCGACAAAAAACGTACAATCAAAAGGTTATTTGCCAAAACTGTGCGTTGATGAGAGAAATGGAAAGGTCAAGTTAGTATTTAAAAAATGGTTGCTCGTACCGACGTGTTTCGTTAACTTTGTTTTTTGTTTTTGAATTTCCCTAATTTAGCAGTGTAAGACTAGAGGGAAGGCAGCTAGTCATCACCACCCACCGCCAACTCTTGGGCTACTCTTTTACAAACGAATAATGGGATTGACCGTCACATTATAACGCCCCCACGGCTGAAAGGGCGAGCATGTTTGATGGGACGGGGATTCGAACCCGCGACCCTCAGATTGCGAGTCGAGCGCCTTATTCACCTGGCCATACCGGGCCCTTTCGTTAACTAAAACACAGTTACAACTTCAAGTGGACGGGCGTAGCCTAGTAGTTAGCGTGATCAGACTTGAATCTGAGCGTTCATTGTTCGCAAAAACGTTTTGGTAGGTGAAATATAAGAATAATGGTCAAATCCTAATATTCAGTCAAACAAGAGTAGCCCAAAACATGGCGTTGGATGTTGTTGACTAACTGCCTTCCATCTAGTCCAGTGGTTCCCAAAAGTTTTTGTTCGGGAACCACCTGAATTATTTATTGTACCACGGTGGACCACTATTGGGTCTGTATACTATGCTGACGCCTTTTTTTTCGCAGCTTTTCAGCCTTTCTACAAACCACCTGAAGGAAACTCTGAACCGTAGAACAGAGCCGCTTCCCTAGTTTATCAGTTCACAATTAGCGACGGTTATGTGCGAAAATTCTAAAACGAACAAAATATCTTCAAGATTGAGGAATAACAAGAAGAATTTTAAACCTATATAGTTCGGTCCCCCATTAATGACGTAGAAATTAACGTACAGTTTAAAAATGTAACAATTAAATGGAGGTTTTAAAACTTGAAACGGTCCATATTTATGGTAAAATTTGATTGTTTTTGACGTTTCATTTTTTCTTGCTAAATCGTATAATCCTTCAACATTTTTTGAAATACCATACAAATTAAGTTTAAAACTATAAGTTAAAACTGCCATATTCGTTTCGACACTATCTAGTATCTTACTGTACCACGTATGGCAAGTTAAATTAACTATTATTCTAACTTAAATGGTTTCGGTTTAAAACTTTATTTGTCTGTAGTTTCAGTAACATGTATAATTTTATTTACCCCCCCCCCTTCTTTAATCGTTTGATATAATGCATTATATTTTTAGTTGTTATTAACTCATGTTACAGAAAAGGAACAGTTATTATAGTGTGACGAATTCGCATTAATTAATTGAAGCATTACAATCCAATAAATGTTATATTTTGAAACATATTTTGTTAAAACTTAAGCCTTTAGAACAAGGAGATACTCTTATGAGCGATGATTACTATCTCACCAGCAGTGTATTTTGTTAACGTTACTGTAAACCATTAATTATTTGAAACAGAACTGTCATCTACTATTACATTTTTTCTAAACAAGTAATAAATATAGACTAAATCTAACACGGAAGAAACTACTCACTCAGAATGTTCCAAGTAATCATTACAGTTATACCCTGTAAGCATGGGCCTAATCCTATACCAAAAGTTGAGATCACAATGTAAATATATTTTGCTTCCTTCCTTTGCATTAATTAGAAAAACTTTGGAATATATGGAACAACCAGTAATGGATTGTAAGAATAGGTTATTCAGATACGACTCTAGTATTTTTCCGTAAAATTATTTATTTGGGTAACTGTATATTTGATTGGACTTCTTGCAACTCGCCAAAATTGTTTGTTTATTCTCCTGAATTGAATAATAATATTGACTGCTATTCTTATACCACACTTACTGCTGGAAATGTAAAGCATATTTTGGAGTACCACGTCTCGAACCCAAGATCCTATACACTAACACCTTCGTCAGGCTCAAACCCTCGCAAAAAAATGACAGGGAGGAAAAATGTAGTTTGCCAGCTTATTGTCATATAAACTTATCAAAGTAATTAATCTTATATATACATAATGAAGAAATAGAAAAACTTTTGTTTTTTTTCTTCCACGCTCACTGGAAATTAAAATGCTAAGAAACATTTTATGCATGCTAAATTTTCTCGGAATGTGTAGGTAAATTACTATTATGTCCAAAATCCAAGTAATGTTATTTCAGTGACTGAAGGTTAGAGATAAAAAAAAAACTTATATAGTTTTAATATGCTTAACCAATGGGCCAGTAAGAATCATATTATGTACATTCCAACAGTTTAATAAATTGTTTAATATGAAAAGAACTTTTATTAAAGAGCAAGTCACCAATTCAAATTATCAAGTACTTAAATGGCAAATTATATTTAGAGGTAGGCATATTATATTTATAATAAAAATATGAATCCTTTATAACAGTTTGCTGGACAACAAATTTTCTTTTTCGAACGTATTTAAAATAGGAAAATTTTTAAGCATTGTTATTAAGTTGTTCTACCCATTTAATACACGTAAATCGCGATCATACTGTAAATAACTTTTTTTGCGTGATATAGTATTGAATACTTGTGTATTTAACACACCGGAATTAAACTGGGGTGGAACGGTACGGAACGACTTTCTGCCTCTTGAGACCTCAAGCCATTAACGTTTCTGATCTTCTGATTGGAAGAAAATTATTATCTATTTTACCACACTGTGATCCACGCAACTGCTACAAAATGAATCACAAACGGAAAATCCATCTATTTAAAAATCCCACTTTAGTCACAGACTACATAATGGTTATACGATTTATTGTAAAGTGCCATTTCTTAATTATATATGAAACTTAATGTGAATTTATTCATCAGTACATCTAACGATTCGGTGAAAATGTCGGAAGATAAAGAGTATGAATAATAACGTGCGATTGTTATTCACTCCTCCAAAAACTGGTCTTTATTCTTAAATAACAATAGCCACTTTTTCTAGGTTTAAATATTTTATTAGTCTTATAATTGCTAGTCGTAACTCGTACGTGCCTATAGTAAAGTCTCGTAAAATGGTGTAAACAGCAGTAATGGAAAGGTTGTAAAATGATGATATGAATCTTTCAGTACGTCATCGTTAGTTCATGCCGTAAAAAAGAAGTATAAGACTGCGCAAAGACTCTTATTAAATCTATTAAACGCATCTGGAAATCTATGAAATTGCTTTAAGTTCCAGTTTTCATTTAATAAACATAATCAATAACTAATCATACTAAGTTTTCTTTCTCTTTTTCCACCCTCTTTCTCTCTACCCCTCCCCCCATATACATACATATATATACAAATATTTGTGATTTATGTGTAAAGAGTAAATTTTTAAGGGCATTTGTGTTCATCTAATACGGCACAGTGTATACTATTTAGGCTTACGAAGACATTTTCTTGCTAACGCTAAAGTCATACGTACTGAACCGATTTGGTTAAGTAACACAGTTGTGATGGTATGGGATTATTGTCAACTACTGCTGGGTTCAATCCGCTGTTGATCTAGCAGTTTAGGTCAAGTCGTTACACAATTCATTAAATGCATTTACGTCACATTTAATTGAAATACAAACACAATAATTACTGTTAAATAAGGAAACCGAAGGGCTATGAGAATGATATTCTTAAGATAAAACTTTCCTCTTGTGATTTGAACATAACTGTACCTGAACCACGAACACGCCTTTAATAAACTATATATTCCAGTTATACTTTACTTCTAGTGATTTTGGGCGTGGTATTAAGCCATTGTCAAAGCATTAATCGTACAGTCATTTAAATCCAAAACTTATGTCTAGAGCTTCTCATAAACAAGAGTACTACCAAGTAAAGTAAAATAACCCTAATATATTTCTCTAACACATAGAGAATAATGTGCTAGTTTTCAAAATTCCATTCGCAAACGATTTTCCATCAGCTTAACACCAGCTAAAACAACTAAAGCGAATTTAAACATGTGTTGCTAAATATGAAGCATCATTCGTTCCAATTATAATTGAAAAACACGAGGCTAAATATAAGATACTTCACCACTTAGAAACATGACGGTGGGTTGCAGTTCACCAGCGAATTCAAAAAGAAATTAGATTGATGTGGTCTAGTAGTTGGCGTTTCGAACTGTAAATCAAAAGTTCGAGAGATTGAGACGTGGTACACTTTCAGAAGGTGTCTTATAAAAGTGACAGTGAAGACCTTATTCGATTAAAAAAACGCAAGTGGCGGCGGGTGCTGCTTACTAGGTGCCTTCCTTCTAGATAAAAACCCAAGATTAGGGACAGCTCTACCTGAATCCCAGGTCTATGACGTTGAATCTACGTGCGTACAAAGTGCCGTTCAAGTTATAAATTCGCCTAAAAGAAATGTATGATGACGGCTTTATGACAACCTAACGAATATTCAGTCATTTAAATGTACCTTTTATACATAATATGATTTCTCTGATAAATACGATTTAAAACCTAAACAAAATTATCAGAAACCGTTTTTTTAATAAATCAAAACAATACACTAACAATCAAAACAGGCAAGTTTATCCACATCAAGTGTATTTGATACTACTATAACATATTTTGCTAAATATTCAAATAACCTTTACAATAACAATTCATCCTTCCACCTAATAATCGCTTCATTTGCTGAAATAAGCCTTAAAAGTAAGTGCTAAAATAAACATGGCAGATGTCATTTCGAAAGCAGGTTTTTGCTTTATCCTTAAACAGCCTAGGTCCATTCAAAAATAGAAATTGTCTTAAACAGTAAATTTGTAGTTCAACTTAAAATGTTTTGCATCTGTACTAATCGAATGAATAGAAAACAGTAAAACACATTACCAAAGTTTAATTACCTTTGCTTTCTGTTTTTGATGAAGAGTCAATCATTTTTCCTTGATGCTATTATTGTTTTGTTTTGTTTTAGCAGAGTGAATGAAGAGAGAACTGGTTGGCCACTTTTTCTTCTCTTAACTTTTCGACTTTTGTTTTTGGCCAAATTGGATTGGAGTTCAATAAACCAGTATTTGGATGCAGTCAGCCCTTTCTTTGATTTTACCTATCCCAGTCGTATAGCGCTTTTCCCAAACAAAAAAGAAGCTAAAGATTATAATTCAGATTTTGATTTCTAGTAAAACGACAAAAACAATTTGGTGTTGTTGTTGTTGTTATTTCATTCAGTGAAATGAAGGAAATTTTTTTAAGTTAGATTAAGATTCAGGTTGTTGAAATCGGCAAAATCCGGTAAAACAAAGACATCATCAAAAACCACCCATTGTTATTTCGGTCTTAATCTTTCAGCGTCTACCTCTTCAAGCGTTTATATGACTTGAAGGAAGTCAACGAATCCAAAATATGGACTCTTAGTTTTCTAAAAGTAGAGAAACGCGATCAAAATTAGCAACGGTTACAAGGAATCTGTTTGTGATTGTACGTAATCTAAGAGACCGTATTCAAATACCCAAATTTTGACATGGCAAGATGTAAGCCGTGATTTTTTAACAAAACGCAAAATTCTGTCTAAAAATCCATAACTTCAGTTTAGTGGTAGTTTTTATCTATCTCCCTCTCTATCTTCATCTATCTCCCAAATTTTGACATGGCAAGATGTAAGCCGTGATTTTTTAACAAAACGCAAAATTCTGTCTAAAAATGCATAACTTCAGTTTAGTTGTAGTTTTTATCTATCTCCCTCTCTCCTAATCAAACTGGATGTATGATTTTAAGTTGGTGAATACGGTAACAATTCAGTTTAGTGGTAGTTTTTATCTATCTCCCTCTCTTCTAATCAACTGGATGTATGATTTTAAGTTGGTGAATACGGTAACAATTCAGTTTAGTGGTAGTTTTTATCTATCTCCCTCTCTCCTAATCAACTGGATGTATGATTTTAAGTTGGTTAATACGGTAACAATTCAGTTTAGTGGTAGTTTTTATCTATCTCCCTCTCTCCTAATCAACTGGATGTATGATTTTAAGTTGGTGAATACGGTAACAATTCTTATTTTGACCAAATTTTTATTAAAATAAATATTTCTACGATGCGATAGACTCATAGTCGTAACAGTATTATTTTATTCCATTAATTAATAATAGTTATACTTTATTCGTTAAGCTTACCGATTCATCAATATAAAAATCCACCTTTTCCTTCCAAAATCCCATTTGTAACCTATTAAACTTGTAAGGTTTTTCAAATCAGATTCCTTTTGTTTTGAACAAGCATAAAAATTATACCATTTTCACATAATAAAGCGTTTCGACCATAACCCAATACCAAAGGCGTTTCCCCGGGATCATCAAGGGACATTTTGATAAATTATAGAAAAGGTGTTACGTTTTATTTTTACTTTCTTTATCGACGTTCTCTGTGAATCCACCAGTAAAGAAGTTTCTATAGGTCATAGGTGGATAGGCTTTCTAGAATGGTGTAGATTAATATCGTGCATCATGACGGTTTGTATGATAATCTAAGAGAGCTTGATTCCTTGTCCCCAGGCCGAGGGTGGAGCTTGTATCCCATTTGAACAGCGATAAACACACGGACGACTGAACGCTTAGAGAACTCGTGGGATTCGTGCAGAGTCCATGTTATATAAAAGTTGCGTGCCTTGCGTGACCTAGACGCTCATTGTGTAAATGTCCCTGCAAAGTAATCTGGTTTAAATATGAAGCAATTATTTTTCTCTGAGGGGAATTCTCCCTGTTTGCATTGATTGCAGATAGCAGACGTAAGATTGTCGCAAGGTGGCTTTGCTCTGCAAAGACGCTTAAGAATTTTTATTCGAATCCCAAACAAAACAAATTGTGCTTTTTCATTGCACCCAGAGACTTTAAAAAAATCGTATTACAAAAATTCGTTTGCTTTCGCATCATACTGGATGAGAAAGTTCTCAGGGAATAATAACTAATTACTTCTACCATAGCCTAACAATGGTCAATTGTAATTTATAATAATAACGAATTACTTCAAACATAGCCTAACAATGGTGAATTGTAATTTATTATTGCAGGTTTCCTTTAAATTATGTTTGTTTGTTGTTTTTTTTGCCTGTTAAGCTGCATAATATGATTATATATTTTCTCGTTATCCCCTGCGTAAAATAGCTGACTCTTTCCTATTTATACATTAGTTTGTTTGCTAATAAATCGTATAGTATAGTTTGCTTTCACACAACAATCATTAATTATTGGCCACTTGTTTTTCTCGGCTATCTTTGCAATTTTACGGTAGAGTCGTAATTCAACTTTTGATTTGGAAAACATAAACTCACCTTGCGGATTAGTTATGTCAACAGATAACAAACTTCATTTATAAGCCATTTATATGTCCTGTAATATTGATAATCGACTAACATTTATAAAAACAGCTGTTAAATTCCCGATTAAAATTACTTTTTCTTTGAGAAGTTTACGTGGAAATTACTGAAGCCTCGCTATTTAATCAAGTTGGCCTTTTGATGTAACGCATTCATTACTCTTGATTTTATTGAGATATATTTTTTCATTTCCTCTCACAACATACCAATAAACTATTATGAAAGACGTTTTAAAGGTGTGCATTCAAAAACCATAATGATAAAAAGACAATAATTTGCTAATACCATCAAAACGCTATTTAGAAATTTTAAAACCCTCGTACAGGTTATTTCTAAATGACATAAAATTATTTCAGCAACGCATTTGCATAAAATTCACTATATAAACTCAAAGAAGCTGCATTTTGGCGAATATTCTTGCGTTTTTCTAAATGATTGTTGTTTGATATAACTTGTTTGTTTTGTTTGTTTTGAATTTCGCGCAAAGCTACACGAGGGCTATCTGCGCTAGCCGTCCCTAATTTAGCAGTGTAAGAGTAGAGGGAAGTCAGCTAGTCATCACCACCCACCACCAACTCTTGGGCTACTCTTTTACCAACAAATAGTGGGATTTACCGTCACATTATAACGCCCCCACTGCTGAAAGGGCGAGCATGTTTGGTGGGACGGGGATTCGAACCCGCGACCCGCAGATTGCGAGTCGAGTGCCCTAACCACCTGGCCATGCCGGGCATTGATATAACTTTAAGCTCAGCAACCTGAACAATCACCCCAAAGTTTACTTTTCTATTCCCTTATGATATTGCTGTCTAATGATTAATAAGATGAGAATTTTTTAAACAATGAACACAACTGATTTTAGTGAGATATAAGTGTTTTCTATTCATTTAATAAACTATGGCCACAAACATGCTTTTATATACATCAGTTTGCTATGGCCCAACACGTCAATAAAAGTCCTACATGTTGTATATCTATTTCTGAAACGATAATCTTTTGACAAGCATGCATGTACATCTTAATATTGACAGAGTCCATGGTGAGGTAGTAATTTCCGCTCTCTTTCTTTATGATACTCAAGCGTACTAACACTAGCGTTGGTCTGTCAAACTTGTAAATTGTATAAGTTAATAACGTAACGAGTACTCATTGCTTGAGAAAGGAAATTAATAGACATATGTTCATGTTTGCTTAGCTGTTGAAACTACCTAAAATTAATAAGTTGGCCATCTGGCATAAAAATAACTACCTTGAAAAAACTAAAGGAAAGAAAGCCTTGGTAAAGTAAATATCTACAAAAGTACATTACTGACGTCCACAAATTTGTTTGTTTCGGAAATTCTCGCAAAACTACACTAGCATCTGAGCGAACCGATCCTAATTTTAAAGTGATAGACTAGAGGGAAAGCAGCTGGTCATTACCAATCACCGCCAACTCTTGGGCTCCTCTATTCGAATAGAAGGACTTGATTTTGTCTCTTCTAACGCACCCGTGGACCCAAAGTGCGGAGCGCGTTTTTGCGGCAATGGAACGCGAGTTGTGGAGCCTCAAATTTTTACGATGGCGGGCTAACCACTAAGCTATGCCCGGCCCATATGTTTTTTCACATATTTAAATAAAAGCGTGCACTGAGAAAATTACACTAGTTTAATTCACTTGTTTGCCTAAAAGCTTGAACCAAAAATCTACACTCCTCTCGTCCACCTGTTTCACTGAAAGTGTGCATCTGTAAAAGTACACTTCTATTAAATATCCACTACCGGCACTTGTGTTTAAAATTTTTTCCTAAAATTATAATAAATAATTAATTATAAACAACGTTTTATACTTAGACAATAAAACTTTAATAATTAAAGTTTTAATTGTGTAAATATAAAACGTTGTTTTTAATTAATTATTTATTATAATTTTAGCCAAAAATGCACTCCTATTATTTATCTGTATGGCTAAAATCGTGTAAATAGAAGAGAACGCCATTTTCATCCACTTCCTTTAATTAAAAGTGTGCATCCAGAAAATTGCACTGCTCTTGTCCACCTGTTTAACTAAATACGTGCATCTAGAAAGGTACGCTATTCTCGTCCTTATGTTTATCTAAAAGCGTGCATTTAAAAAAGTACACTATTCACGTTCACATTTTTGCTTAAAAGCGTATATCTAGAAAACTGGAAAGTACTCTATTCTCGTCCACTTATTTTCATAAAAGCATATATCTAGGAAAGTGCACTGCTCTTGTCCACTTATTTTCATAAAAGCATATCTCTAGGAAAGTACACCATTCTCGTCCACTTGTTTTCATAAAAGCATATATCTAGGAAAGTGCACTGCTCTTGTCCACTAGTTTGCCTAAAAGAATATATCTAGAAAAGTACACCATTCTCGTCCACTAGTTTGCCTAAAAGCGTATATCTTGGAAAGTACACCATTCTCGTCCACTTGTTTTCATAAAAGCATATATCTAAGAAAGTACATCATTCTCGTCCACTTGTTTGCCTAAAAGCATGTATCTAGAAAAGTACATACACTGCTTTCGTCCATCATTTTTTTTACAAAGAAATTAGTTGGCTTGACTTCCATAATTTGTAACATTATTTCCTAAAAGAATAAAACTGCAACAACATTGGAATCACGCTGTAGGAAAGAATAATCATTGTTAAGGTGGTTGAGGGTATTATTTCAGAAATTAGTAAATTACGCGTTTAAATTATAACGGAATAGTTTGAACTTTATAATTTCTGAAATATAATTTTGCCTGGAGATTCCAATATTAGTAGCTAGCATTAGATAGCAAAAGCTCCAACGTTGATCGATTGAAAACAGTAACTTCAAGCTATGTCAACTCTCATTAGTCTACTTAAGTTTAATGTAATTATTAACACTCAGCTTTCAGTTGGCCTGTTTCGCTATGCCTTTAAAACTGAATTTACAACGTATAATACTCTAACGTATGGATGAGTAGAACATATTGAATTTTAGATCTGGATTAAAAACTTGCTTTTCTATCATTTAACATGCGCATAATAAAGTATATTGTTTACGCTACTGTTTTAAACACATGGTTAGGTTATTGACTGTGGCACAAAAGGAACAGATATACGTAAAAAAAAACAATGAGTCACAATTCAGAATCGTTTATTATACCTCTAAGATTTAGCTGACGACTTATACAATTTGCCGTTTATTATGTTCCTCTGACGTTAATACAATTACGTCAATTTTTATTTTACTGGTAAAGTATTTTAAATGTAAATTCACTAAGCAAAGTTTGTAGTGGCGCAATAATACCTTTAGAAGAATGTTCTAGAATTTTCAGACGTGTCCCATAAACATGGTTATTTTGGGCTTAGCTAAGATTGAAACTATTAAGAAAGTATTAGTGGTTTTTAGTAACTAGTAGTTTTTCAAAGACTGAACCCAATTTACCATATGATATTCCTAGGACTTAATTCACTATACAGTGCTTCCGCATAAAAGCATTGGTGACGTGTATTCTCCACAAATATTGACGTCACTGATTTAGCTTTAACTCCATGATATGTATACTTTATGTTTGAACTATTATTAGAATTAAGCTATTTATAGTAAAATTAAGCGGTTTCTTTGTTGCACCCGTATACCTTCTTTCCCCACGCATACAGCATATTTATTTAAGAAAGGTTTGATTTGTTCACCTTCTCGTTGATATTTATACACTGCAGTTCTCATTCTTCACAATGAGAATTTGTACTCTAGGAAATTATCACTTCTTTTATTCTCGTGACAGTTTATATACATTCACTGTGGAAAACAAGGAGATAGACGACTGTAACATACCATGAGCGGATCCCGAAAGTCCTGATATTAAATCGTCGTATACTGTAGTGAGGGGTCTACAGGGAATCAAGGTATGTTTAAAGTAAATGAATCTATTTAACGTAGGAAGAAAGTGCTAGATGTTTAAACGTAGTCAGCCCCCGAAGCACCTGACAATCCAAACGTAATTCAGAGCACTGATAATTTGAAGAACAATCAATAAAAATCAATAAAGTAAACTTCAAATTAGTATTTGTGGTACACTTTATAAATATACGGAAATAATGTTGTTTTTAGATGTATTTATAAAACTCAGAAAAGTTACATAAAAACATGTGAAACCATTGTCAGAAAAGAGAAAAACAGTCTTGCGCAAACCAAATTTTATAATGTGTAACGAAGTATGATTCTACAGTTGATAAAGACGTAATAAAACTAATTATGATTTTAATCGTATCTTTGTTTTCTGGTTTAATTAGGCTTTTCAGTAAAATGAGACTAATAGCACTTCAAATTCACTTCATTGAGTAAAACGCCTCGACTGCAGATAAAGTGTAGTTTAAATACTAATATTCTCTCTTTCTTTTTTAAACTGGGAATTCGTATTGAGCCAATAAAGAAAAATTTGATTAAAACTATTTTTCCAACCAATGTTCTCATGAATTAACATGATGTATTTTGGATCCTAGGAGCTTTACTTTTATGTTTTGAGATTAATTATCGATATCACTTTATCTAAAAGTATTGTTTCGTGGTCTAGGTTTTATCAGAATTGTTTTGTTTTTTAAAGTTTAGAAAATTTAGACTCACACATTTGCTGATTGATGTCTTTTTTTTTTATTTAAACCAAAACACGTTTAGTTATGAAAAAGACATTTAGTGTACTTTTTTCTGACGCGCTGTAACAATAATAGCAAGTAACTTTGGTCTTAGGGTGGGAAAAACTACCATAAATTTTAGTGTTTTCACATGCGAATATATCTGTAATTTCAATCCTATTGATCGGACAAACATAGAAGTTGTCATTTATGACAGTTGGGTAAATATACCAAAAAAAAAACGCCAAAAAATAGTGGGCGGTAGTAAAAGGTATAAAAATCACTATTAGTCTTATTGTAGTATGATGTTACACTTATTAGTTACCAATTAACGAATCATTCTTAGCCTACTTATGTTTTAAACACCATAAGACTTAATAGATCATAAACGACTGAAATAAATGGCTTTGTGTTTTACAACCCATCTGGTATAAAGAGATTTGATGTTGAGCGAAAAACCTCTTTGGCAGCAGCGTACAGCAGATAATATGAAACTGAAATGCTATTATCCACTTTTTTTTTTCTGCAAATTTGTATTGAGCCAGTAAAGAAGAAGGCTGTTGTTAAAATTGCTATCAGTCTTAGTATGATGTGATATTACAATTGGTACTTCATTCATGACGCTGGAAAACACGTAGGTTCAAAAAATCAATTTAACACAAAAATACAAAACCCTATAACCGAGCCCTTTCTAAAAGTGCACATTTTTGTTCTTCGTGAGTTTGCATGTTCCAAGATCTTAGAAAGTGTGTTTGTATGTTTGTAGTTCGACTGGCAAGTTGTCTACGCATTTTGAAATGAGTTTTTGTTTGATGTAGGTTTAAGTGCAAGAGAGTAAACTTCAATGAATATAGCCGGTTTTAATGGAAAAGGACACGTTGTTCTATTGCCTAGCTTGTTGAAAACTTTGTTATAATCTCTCATTAAGCTTTTTGTGATAGTATAAGTAAGAGTGTATCATTCGTGTTGCAAAAGAAACCATATAAAGAAATGCTGATGTCACTTCGTATTTTTGAATCAGCTGAATACATAGTTGACGTTAGTAAATATCTATTGTATCACATAATTTGTTGTAATGCCAATTTGTATGATAAAGTATTATATATATATTTGCAATTCCAATATAACTTAATTTTGTCTTCTGGTGCCATATATTTCTACGTTCCTGGTATACTTAAAAAGTAATTGGCTGGATGGATGGACCAACAAACGATAACTAAACCTTAAAACTCATATAACCTAACCATATGTATCATGCTGTAGTTTTGTGGTTTTACAAATAGAACTTACATTACGAGCTTTTATCGGAAGCCCATTACATTTTAAAGCCACTGCTGTATGTTTTCTGAAGCCACAAAAGTTTTTTTTATTTTGTTTTATATTTTATTTTCAACATTTAATGCACTTTTCAATCATGCTTTTCCTACTGGGTTGAGACATAAATAGTTAATTTTCACTTTTCTCAAAACTTTAATTATTGCAATTGATATTTAGTAATTCAATCAAGTTCTTAATACTCAAGGGCATCTTCTGTCCGCTTGTTTGTCTACAGAATGAAAACTCTCAACCTATAAATGAAAAATACAAAGAAATTAATTACATGAGCACCGAACAACGTCCCCGTCTCTAAGGCACTACAGCTTTAATCATCATGTTTATACAGTGTCGCAGTAACAGATTTCTTGAAACGTTCTTCATCAAGAAGATGAGTAAAATTATTTTTAACGTATTTTTTTTTAAAAATCATATGGTACCAAGTCTTTTTTTTATTGGCAATCAATACATGACTTAATAATTAAAGAGAACTTTGGCTTATTGTTACACACAATATTAGCATAAAGGATTACAGTGAGAAAATATTACTACTTAAACACCTCTCCAAAGAAGAATATTTTTAAAGAATTAGGAAAAAGTAAAAAAAATAATAATCCTTGCTTTACAAATCCGAAATCGGGTTAGCTTACCTGTAAGTTGTATTGAACATCTATTGAACTTCGTGTTTGGTGCTACAATAAACCTCTGTAGAATCTTTTCAAAAAACAAAAGTGCAGTAACATACAAGCGGTTATGGGCTAAAATAACCTCTTTCATGAGTATCTGCTGACCAATATGTTCTGAATTTATTTCAATTACGTAGAAACTCGAAAGCACTTATACATTTCCAGACTCAGAGTTTACTCTGGTGTAAAACAGACGTTGGCTGTGATTACTAAGCAAATTATATATCTTTAATTTGTAAGATTGAACTTTGTAAGTAATTTACTGTTTATCTATTGATCAACATTTAAAAAACAATTTGATGAAAAGGCAAAAATCTTTAAACTATGTTTTACTTTTTAATAAACTTTGGAAGCTTTAAAATAACATTAATAACCTAGAAACGTATCACTGAATAAAAATATATTATAAAAAAATATAATTATCATATACATAATATTTTTATAGTTCAAAATGTCTTAGTGAGTCTAAATTAGTGTATGACATTTCAAAAAATTTGTTTTGTTTCACAGAGATTTATTTCCGAAAAAAACACTTACTCTGCAATATTGTTTATGATTTGTAAAAACCAAAACGTGATCCATTCTAATATTCATCTGATTTAAACGTTGACAAGATGTTAGCATGTCGATTCCATACCACGTAGCACTATCGTCCATAATGAATGCTGAGTCGTTTTTTCTCTCTCTCTTTATTTTGCTATATTTAGACTAACATTTTAAAACTCAGCTAATAACAAAATATTATTGAAATAGTGTGCGTATAACAAACCTTCTAAAAATTTGTCTAAAGGGTGTTATTCGCAAGGAATATATAGCTGAGATCAGGATCACCGAAAACGGTGGAAGATAAATCTCATAATAATCTTGCATGAAGACGTGTTTATAAACTTCTTATTAGATTAATAAGACCCTATAAAGGTGGTTCATCACCAGGAAACACCTTCATGATTTTAGGATCATATGTGTGTTGTACCAAAAACTTGATATCGATGATTCCGAATAGCGATTTTACTATTATAATGAAACCAGAGAATTTACAGAATTTTTATAATTAGAAGTTTTAATCACTATTTTCAGTACCGAAGCTAGACCAGCGATGGTTAACACAACATTTTATTTCCACATGGTTGAAATATTAAGGTAGTTATAAACACGTCAGCTCTGTTTCGTAGTCTTTCTTGCGAGTCGAAAAAAACAAAAACACTTATTTTCACTATAATGTTGGTATGCTCGTGGAATGAGTTCAGTGATGTCACAAACAAACCGCAATATCGCTGTCGCTTCTTCGTTGCAAAGAAATCGTTTCAATAACTTGTGGGAACATGGGATGAAAAGAACAGGTTGGCTTCTACTGCGTGATTCTAATAATACTCAATGTAAAGCATTGAAAAAAGAACGTAAATCTGTTGTGAGCACCTTTGACTCATTTCAGAGATAGAGAAATCGATCCCCTTTCATGCTAAGCCATGTTTTATTAATATAAAACGATCATGTGGGAAAAGAGAACAGGATAAATGTAATGTTAGATTACCGATCTCTTCGTTTTCTAAGACTGGTTGGTGTGAAATTTACGTGGAGTTAAAAAGAATCTCGGTTACAATCGATTCTCTCTGTTACACATGGAAAACAACTTTCCAGTGAAACTCATCAAATTAGAAATGACTAAAGCTTGGCACTGGAACCTAATATCCGGTAGCTATACAAGCTCTTGTACGACTTCACTTGTATTTTTTGTTGTGATCCTGACATTTTTAAGTGCCCATGCGCACTGCAATGTACCAAGAAAATTCATTATATTCTATTTTAATTATTTAAAATCTACTAGAGTGTGAAAAGAGTTCTAGTCGATTATTTTTACCGGTCTTTGGAGTAACACTAATTAATTATTCGAAAGTTTTATACAACGTGTTTGCGAGTTATTTTCAGGACAGAAACTTAAATCATATATCACTTTGAATAGGCTCTCCTAGTTCATCGAGAAAAGTTGTTTTAATATGTATGGACTGATATCGACTTAATCATTATGTTACTATGGACAACTAGTTTGTGTTTTCAGCTTGTTCGTGTAACGAAAATATAACTGGTACATCATTTCTTTTTTATCCGAGAAAAGGTAGTAATGTGTCTGAATAGCAGAAATAAGAAATACCACCATTAACATTTCTATTTTTTCCGTTGTGTATTTCTGCTATACTGCTATAAATTCTGTTGCTGAATACGTTTCTGTTGCATTAACATTCTCTAAAAACGTTACTGAAAGCTTTTCTTTTACACTACACTTAGTATTATCACTTATTGTCTCAACAAAATTGTCACTAGTCATAAACGGTATTCAGAGAAACAAAAACGGGATTATTTGTTCATACGCTAAATATGAATAAATGTGGGTAAATGATTGGTTAGTATTAGTCCACTACTAGCAAAATTATATGTTATATGTTGCTACCATATGTGGCTTGCAACACAATTAGGAAATGGAATATGCGATTGACATTGATTTGGTGTTGCATTCGATAACTTACTGTCAGTGTCAATAGTGAATGCTACACTATGACACTAACGAAATTTGCTTGCACCCTACGCACATATTCTCGCATATAGTCCTGACCTAGAACACTATGACTTCCATATTTTTCGTTTCGTTAAAGACAGTCTGCGTGGACAACACTTCTAGTCAACTGATGATCTGAAATCAGCTGCACGAACTGGATTTTTCACACCACACCTGTATGTTATTAAGCTAGTATGTCAAAGCTCAAGACACCATGGAGAAAATTCACTCTCTAAGTCTAACCTATATAAAAGCCAGTGTGTATCACGTCACGCTTGGTTTCTCGAAATAAGAGGAGTTATAAAAGCCAAAATAAATTTATCCAGATAAGATAGTTCGATTACTCTCTGCCCATTACGATTTTAGTGACGAAGGTGCAAGGGGGTTGTTCTGTGAAATGTTATTATTAGTGAGTCTCAGTATAATAAGGCTAAAGTAAAGACGTAGTGTGGAATCACCTAGCCTAGAGTCAAGTGTTAAAATTTATCATGGAAGTAAAAATATCGATTCAGTTTTAAACTTAAATCGCTTCTGAATTAAGCTATTTTCTGTTATGTCACCGACGTTTTCAATAAAAAAACAACAAAGGTCTTTAATCAACAGAGACTCTAAATTAAGAAATCAACAAATAATTTTCCAGTTTCGTTCTCTATATATTTCATTATATACCTTCAATACATAGACTAATAGCATAATTAGGTTATACTTTTGTTGCTAAGCAACATGACATAAAAGCCATTGTTGGAACGTAGTGTTACCAAAACGCACTGACTTTTCTATATATTAGAAGTTCTTAATCTAACTGATTTTTATCAATAATTATTCTATGAATACGCCATGAATTCATTTCATGAATGATTTTAATTTTGGTCGATTCTCAAAGGGATTTACCGACGTTTGACTGCCTCGACTGCACTTTTCTGCCTCTTTAATGGTCAAGCTTGATTTCGCAAAATGTATTTATTTCAATGAAATGTGAGGTTAAGGTATCCTAATTGGTGGGGGTGGTAGTACTAGCCCCGTAATTATTGACGAGCTATACGCTAGTACCTTATAAACACTGTGTTAAGAAGTTAGGTTTGGTTGCCCACAGCTAATTTGATGTGTTTGGCTAACGGGAAATAAATCTCCGTTTCTCTCTGAACACATTCATCTCGGTGTTTCACTTAACTTCTCATTGGATATTTTTAACTGTATTTTATCATATCAAGAAATAACTTTGTGACAGCTTGTATATTTTTCTACTGTACCATTACTATATAACTGAAAATCCTTGGTAGTACACTACCCTTGGCCCCCAGTAGCACAGCGGTATGTCTGCAGACTTACAACACTAGAAACTGGGTTTCGATACCCGTGGTGGGCAGAACATAGATAGCCCTTTGTGTAGCTTTGTGCTTAACTACAAACAAACAAACACTATCCTTACTTGTTTCTCTATGAGATTTACTGCTCTAGTTTTGTGACATCGTATTATTGTTTCGTGCTTTACACTTTTAATTCTCTTAAGCCAAATTTTTTTTGTGGTGCATTTTAGAAACTACATACAACTAATTTCAAACTCTAGCTTGAGAGTCGTATTCTGAATCATTATTACTTCATCTTGCTGTTTGAAGTTACTAGGTTAATTACTTTGGAATTTGTTCTTTGTGCAACATTATTAAATTCTATTTATTTGTTTGTTTGTAATTAAGCACAAAACTACATAATGAGCTATCTGTGTTCTACCCACCACAGGTATCGAAACCCGGTTTCTATTGTTGTAAGTCCGAAGACAGACCGCTGTGCCATTGGGGGGCTTCTATTTATTACTATTAAATTATGTCATATTCATTTTCAAAAACATTTTTGAAAACCTGAGATATGATTCCCTACAATGGGTAGGGCGCAGGTAGCACAATTTTTAGCGCTAAACAAAAAAAAATATTTACAGTTTTACTATATTGTTTTTAAGTTAGTTAAAAGCCCCCCCCCCCTACAGGTGGTCACAGCGGTATGTCTGCGGACTTATAACCCGTGGTGGGAACAGAGCACGGATTAGCCCATTGTGTAGCTTTGTGCATAAATTCAAACAAAGAAACAAAAGTTAGTTAAAAGCTTGTGTTCCTTATATATTTGTTTTTAAATTACTTCAAATGTCATATTTACATGCAACTTATTTTATTATTTCTATATTTTTATCAGAAAGTGTGAAAACTTTTTTTTTTCAAAATTATTTGTGCACGTCAATGTAAAATAATTTTTCTGTCACAGTTGCTAGAATAACTTAAATAACTTATTCCCTCTACAAAATGAAAAGAAGTAAAGAATGTTCTCCTGTTTTCCCCTCGTCACAGTTTAATGATATTATGTACCACGCTGGAATTTCTTAAACCACATCAGTTTCAATCTTTTTTTTATCGAATATTCCTTTTTTTTCTATAAGACGTTGCAAGAAAACGTATGTTTCATGGCGTCAAACCGTGAAGCGTTCTTCCTTTGATCCGATTTTCAAATCAGAAAAATAAAATTGTTTCCCATATTTGAATATTTCCTTCAGCACCTGCAGCTCCTTCAACAAATTCATTTATCTTATCACGTTCACACCAACTATCTGCCAGATCGAAATTCCGGTAAGTAACACTAGCTTCTGTATAGAGTGTTATAAAAATCTAATTCTAAGCTCAGTCGCCCCGTTGCGGATTGCCTTAAGTCATTTAATAAAGATTTATTCACACGATACTATTGTTCAAATTATATTTTACCTGTGATTGTCATTTTACTAATTCTTAGTTATATTTGTATATTTAATTTTGAATATGCATGTTTGGTATGTTTGTAATTCTTATGCAGAAAATCGGGTAAGATAACATAATTATATGTTCTAATATTATGTTAAAGTTCGTGACTGTGTAATACAATATACAAAAATTAAGCAACTGAACCAAAGAGAAGTATGTCATATGCCGGCAGAGATTTAATTAGACGAGTGAAATGTCATTACATTTGCTGTTCAGTTTCAAAATTTTTATTTCCATAGGCAGCAGTTAGAATGTGCCGATATATTTTTTTCCGTCTTTGGTGCCATAAAACAGTTCTTACAACAACAACAACAACTGCATCATGCTCTTCATATCATTTTGTCACTTGTTTTTTCGACACAACCATACATGATGAATTCTTATTAACAATGCGTGGATAAAGAAAAAGGTATGTATTCCTACTTCACTGGAATCATCTTCTTACATACTGTTTATACCTACCATTTACAGCCGTAAAGGTTGCAAACAAGAATAAGAAAAGTTATCAAAAATTACAGTTTCATGTTGAAAGCATGTATGGGTTTCATGATATTTCTATAACACTTAGGTTGCAAACAAGAATAAGAAAAGTTATCAAAAATTACAGTTTCATGTTGAAAGCATGTATGGGTTTCATGATATTTCTATAACACTTATTAGGAATAAAAGCATTCCATGTGTGATAGAAAACATGTTGTTGTAACTACAAAGTGGACATAGCGAATTTCTCGATGAAATAACAAATGCTCTTACATTTTATGCGACCTTTTTCATACAAGAATATTTGCCTGATAAAGTCTGGAAACTTTGAACATATATAATATTAGACAATTCAGTAATCATGTAAATACAGCTTAGGCATAAAGAAAGATTTGTTGTGATACTTATAATTTCGTGTTTTTTTCATTGGTGATTCACTATTGTCCATCCTATACATAGAAGTAGAGCTAATGACCTAGAAAGAAAAAAGAGCCCAAGTCAGTTCAGTATTGAAAACCGCAACATCTTGGCTGCACTTCGCTATTTTACTTTATTTATTGCTTTTATTCAGTAATGATCTTTTCTGCTGGTTGATTTTCCTGGCACAGCACAGATAGCCCATTGTCTAGCTTTGCACTAACAACAAACAAATCTACATTCTTTGAAATTATTTTCCTAATTAAATATTTAGAACATTAATAGTACAACTCAGAAGTCTTAAGAATTATATTTCGTGTTGTTGTTGTTTATGGAAGTGCTGAAAACTAACAACTTGATACATGTAATAAGAAAACTGTATTTAATGTTTTGACCCGTCTTAACTTAAAACAATCTACGATGGACAAGGCTGCCTATAACTGACAATCCTGAATATCTAGTTGGCAAAAAATATCAGTTTTTTTGTTGTTGTTGTTGTCGTTGTTGTTGTTTATCTTTTCTTGCTTCATTTTACTTTTATATTGATTTTTTCCCCTTCTTTTTGTTCACTGCGCTGACTAGGGTCTGTTTTTCATTGGTCAGCGAAAACTCTTTGTCAAACACATTGATCTCGTAGAAGAAAATGAAGAGATATAAACGCATAAATAACCAGTTTGTGATAGGCTTTCCTTTGTTGACAGCACCATTGGGCTCAGAGCAAGGAGCCATGTTGTTCAAACTTTCACTACCGCTGTTACCTCTTGGAACACATTACAAGAATAAAAGCTTTTAGTTAACACCTCGCTGTGTGCATTACATGCAGGAGCTATATTTTTACTAAGTACGAAATGGATCAGAATTTACTTACAACAGAGCTAAATACCATACGATAATCCCTTTCTCACCAGCTGTCCTCATGACTCCAACGTTCTTGGCGCATCGATTTCCATTTACAACATCTTTAAACGCCAGAAAAAAGAACACATTAATACATAGTAAATTAAGTGAATTTTTGTCCTCCTTAACGATCTCTGTTATACAAGAGTGTATACAGTTTAAGATGATGTATACAAAAAATAGTACTTCATATATTTATAAGAACAAATTTTTAGTAGATATTCTGTAAACATGAAGTAAGCACAATATCCTATACAAAACAAAGCGCGTAAATTGGTTGAGACAGTCATAAGCTGTGCTTATGGTTATAGAAATAATACAAGTGATCGTAGAAAAACGGAGCAATATTCATAATATGCATAAGATGTTTCATGTAAGATCAATACTTGTTCAAACCAACCATATTCCAGATGTGAGCTTCACGTATCTCTAGGTTTATTAACCACGAGCTTCATGACCTTTGAAATTTGTGTAATTACTTTCTCTAGGTGTTTCCTGACAATAAATTACATGGACAAATTTCAATAAAGAACAACATCAAAGATATTTTCTTAAAATGACTCTAGTTATCAGTGCTTAAGCAGTATTAGAATTTCTTATCTTATCTCTCATAATTCAGCATTTTAAATTGAAATTATTCCATATTAGTGATTTGTATCTCAACTTCTCCATTTATAAAATTAAAATAAGAATCCTTTTTCATCACTGTCTCGAAGCTTTAGTCTGCTAATTACCAGTTCTGTAACAATGAAAATAAAATTTAATATGAACTATTAAAGATACATATTAAATAAGCTCTTAAAATGTTTTTGTATATGATTTCTCAACAAATTTATCCACTCTGCCTGACCTTTATCATGGAAATTGATTCGGTCAGTACAGAAAACAAACTGTGCTTGTATATACTAATTAATAGTAGTAGTACATTCTGATGTATATTGTGTAAAAAAAAGAAGTGTACTTTAGGTTTGTACAGTGTGTTAATTAACTTTAAAAATCACACCAACTCAACCACAAATATCCTTGTAAGCTATAGAATATTTTCTGCCAAACTCCAAAATTTGAATTTATTCAATTCTGTATAGAATAAGATAAAGTAAAAATGTCAATTCTATAAATATATATTTTGCCAAAATGCCATAATAATTTGATGTCAGTTAATATTTAATGCTTTCATATTGTATGTGCTGCAAAAGATAAAAACAACATAAGATTAATAAGTTTCAATATCCTTTTATGTTGAAAAGTATTGTTTAAAACTGTCGCATTTTACTTTAAAATAATCTTATTATTAATTTATTTATAATAAACACCCGTTGGATCTATATGAATATAATACTTAATCTTTTTTAATATTAATAATGCCACAGAATTACAACTTCCTCGTATTATAGTTACTCTCTTTTTTTTACAATACATATAAGTCAAAATATATTTATGAAATATGGATGATATTATGACTTCACAATATGATAAACCCTTTTTTGACTAAATTAATCATTTAACGTTTATTTGTTATCAAGCTCAAAGCTACACAATGGGCTATCTGTGCTGTGCCCAACACAGATATCGAAACTCGATTTTTAATGTTGTAAGCCTTCAGACTTAACTTTGAGCTACTGGGGTCAATTATTTAATGGACAAAATGTTATTCTGTTAAGGGTCATGTTAAGATTAATTTTATAGAAATATAAATAAATAGTTAAGAAGTATTGATAAATTACCAATGAATATATGTATATTTACACACATTTTGAAACACATTTTTTCCTCAAGCTTCTTGCAATACCTCATATTTCTTCTTTAGTAGGAGATGAACCATAAAACCAAATATATTAATACGTACAATACATGTGCACAAATTTACATTAAGAGAGCGAAATGTAAAAAGGAGCACATGTGTCATAGAAAAAGACTGGTAGATATTATTGTGATTGGAAAGACATATGAACAATTGGAAGGATGCAAGAACTTTTGTTTTCCTTTTAAATATTGTAGGCTTCATTTTCTAAACTCTCTTTAGGCCGATGTAGGTATCAAAAGTTTATTGGTTATCGAGTTAAGCGTAATTTAAACTTAGATGCTTAAGTTTTTTTTGTGTTTTTTTTTTAATTTAACGAGAATAAATATCTGTGGAAACTGGCTGCTTTATAATGTTTTTTTAGCATTAAAGCTATAGGCCTTGTGTAAGTAAGTTATAAGCCATTAGTACTATAATCTTAAGCGAAAGTCTTAGTGATTAATATCCAATTATGTAAAGGCCTATCTCTGGGCATATCTTTAGTATTTGATATGTTGTAACTTTAGTTTAGGCCTAATATGCATTAATCATATCATTTAGGCTAAAGTTAATCATATAGACACAAAAATGAATAGATAAGTAACGACAGGAATCAAATTGTGGTTATTTATAAAATCGAAAGGCTTGTTAAGGAACTACATATACACGAGTTTATTATATTCCCCTCGATGCAATAATTTTTGTCTATTTTATATGTTGTTGTCAGGATATTTTATTAAACCGATTTGTGTCGTTACAAGAATTAACTAGAGTTGTTCGGAAGTAATAAACTCAGAACATAGTTTTGTTGGCCGAGTAGAGGCAGCGTTGTGGATTACACTAAACTGTTTCATTACACCCTCCATATTAAATTTTAGCTAGGAGATTAAACCAACATTACCGAAACCAGCCCTTCCGGGTTTTTATCAGACTAGAGCCTAATTACACCATCAGTTTCCATAACAAACCTAACATTGCTTCTTGGCGTCATTTTTAATTTCCCTTTCGTTAGAGGTTTTCTCTGCTAGCTGAAAGCCTGGATCTCGCTGGCGTGACTGATTAAAACCGTTGCTTTACGAGCACCTGCCGAGCACTCTGCCAGTCTGCAGCTTGTTCAAGCTCCTTAATGACAGCTTGTTTTCTTTTGCTTTCGTTAATGTGAACTGTACTACTATCAGCAAGTAATGGGGTTCCCTTGTCATTAATGATGAAAAAGATACCATATTGAGATGAGTTGACCATTATGAGAACTGTTCAAACAATCACTCTAGGTTTTTCTGAGCATTTTTGGCTTAGATTGTTACACGAAATGAAAATTACTTACAAACAATACAAATGTTATTTTTTTCCTGGGTCAAGTTGTGGTTGTAACTAAGAATACAACCACAAGAATTTTAATATACCTCCCCCCCAAAAAAATCTTAATAATTCAAAGATCTTCTTTCCTTCGTTAATGTTATGTATAATACATTTAATGACACGTGTTACTATGACGTAGTATTAAAAATGACAAAGACAATTTGTGTTTTCTGAATAATTTAGCTTCTGACTTTGAAGGCGGCTCTAAGTTTGAAACCAATGTACACAAAATATAAAGGAAATCCCGTTATTTCGAGTGCTGCTGTCTAGCTTGCTGTTTAACATTCTGTAGCTCATATATATATATATATATGCGTGTGTTATAAATTTCTTTTCTTTTTCACCGAAGGTAAGTAAAATTTCAAATATCATCTGTGACGTAGATGCCTTGATTGACAGTAACCTCTGCCGTGGGCTACAATTTCACCTATTTATGGGTCAGCAAACCAAATAAATACAAATAGGTCTCTTATAATAGCGACGTTTATATAATATATATATATTGGATTTTTGGGGCCTTGTTAAGTCAACATGCAATAACCTAAATTAATTTAGGTATGTGAATAAGATTAGATCATTGCGTCTAATTAATGATTCATAATTTTTTTATAATTCATGAAAACCTTTGTTAACAATACACTTACATCTTGGATGATGTAGCTACATCAAACACTCTAAAAAATCTGTATGAATATATTCTTTTAATATCATCATCATACAGTTTTATATCCCTTTAAAATAGTTTGAATCATATGACTCCTAACTGCCAAGAGAATATGGGAGTTCTAATTAAGAAACTAATAATACTTTTATAGTGTTTTGTATTATGTGAATATTTTTTTAACAAACGAATTTAAGGGTTGTGGTTAAAAATTAAAATATTTTTCTTCAACGTTTTATATCATTTTTTCTAAGTTCGGAAGATGAAGAATAATACTGGAGCGACGAACAACGGTCATCCACGCGTTGTAAGTAGTTTTTCATTAGATGTGACTTACTATGATTGTTTCACAAAAGACTTTCCCAAAAACAATAACCTAAGTAACTTAAAGCTGAACTGATAGTCCATACTTATAAAATCAGCTCTATAGGTAGGACCAGTTTTGGGCTACAGGTGAGCATAAATAAATGTAAAGAAAATTATATAATCAAATACTGCAGAGTGTTAAACACTGATGCATTTTACAACACCAACTACCTTGTATATCGTCCTTATGGTTTATTATTGCATGCACTACATATTTCCTTTTATTACTAGATGTAATATCTTGGCGGTGGTGTAACTTATTTTAGGGTAAATCATGGTCCTCACTGTATAACCCTTTTTTCCTAACATCTCATATTTGTCAGACAATGTAATATTCGGGATATAATGAAACATATTTTGTCATTTATGAATATTAAAAACCTTTTTTACAAAGTATGTGAAATTTTTGGAATTTTTTAAAGATATGTCAAGAACTTATGTTAGTCGACACAGCTCGCTTCCATTTAAAAACAAAAGTGTTAACCCTAATATCCATTGCTTAAAAATTTGCCTCGAAATAACGGTTTTATAAGAATTAATTCACTATGATAATCCAATTTGTGTCCAAAACATGATCGTTCTAAGCAGAAAAGGGTTTCTTATACTTGAGAATTTATACAGTGATCTTCATTGACCCAATAGTTCAGATATTTCGCCCATCTGAAGGTTATGCAGATATTTTGAAATTCGAAATAGACATAATTCTGCCTGAAACATTTGCGTCAGTTTACACCGTCAGATTTCTGTTCTTGTCGTTTAATTTGTGTTCCAGAAAGTGAATGAAAAGGTTACCTAAGTAAAGCTCCATCTACAATAAGTTTGTTCACCATTATAATATACATTCAAAACTTCAAAAAAGAGCTGAAACTTAGAAACGCAATCCATAAAAACATTAAACATACGTGATCAAATATGCTATGTTGGATGAATGAAATCGGTTTTTAACCTAAATATTATTGTTACAAAAACTACAGACGTCGGTTCTTGCATATGCTCAAAACTGGAAATATATACTAATTGAGCAAAAACAGTTTCCTATCAGTTGCATAATGGGAAATTAGTTCATCAAAAATTCGACAGAAATGTTTTAATATGTATAAGGTTCACACTTTCTCTTAATTCTAATCTTAGATAATATTTTATAGGGATTGATATCAATTTTCAAACGTTCGTTCCAGCGTCCACAAGAAATATTCATTTATTCTATGGGCTTATTAGATAAGCTATCTTTATTGCTATTGTGTCTCAATCTTCCTGACGATATTTATAAGGGATGTGAATGGTTCAATCTTTAAAATACTGGTAATCATTATTCATCCACATTAAGTAAGGCGATAAGTCAGTCCATACAATTCCCGTAACTTAAGGTAATTTGTCATAGCTTTGGCTAATTAATTAGCCCTAGTAGAAGTTTTTGCAACTTTAAGCTGCCTGCTTTTGACGCGTTCTTTCCTTGGGATGATGAAAATCTTATCTGCAAATTTATTTTGTTTACTATTAACACTACTTAATAGTTCACATGAAGAAAAAGTTCAATTTTCAATATTTATATAGAGATTAAAAATTATTACATTTTTAAAGTCTTCCAATACAACAATTATATCGTATTAAATCGTTCTTGAAAAGAAAAAGAAATAATTTGAGACGAATGTAGATATTAAACAAGATACTCTGAGCTTAGCTCAGTGGAGTTACCGATGGTAATGAACGGATAAAGAGCTACGTTATTAAACTATTTGTATCGAAAAACTCTTCAAATGACGTTGTCTATGACACGTATCGCAAGAGGAAAGTTTGTGGAGTCATTCCAAGAATTATGGCATCACAAGAATGAAAAGTTTGGTTTATGTTGCTGTTTTTTCTGCATATGGTTATTTAATATCTTGCAACGTTTAAAATTTTACTTAGATCTGTTATCCATCAATTGACTGTTATTTTTGATAAGATAAAGAATACTTCTGTTTATATTCTTTCTCTATCTCTACCAAAAACTTAAAAGACTCGTTAAGTAGTTGTGTCTAATTGCTGACTGAGCTTTTATATGATTCTACTTGTTTTTATCAGAGTATTAAACTCTCACACAGAACGCTCAGTAGGTAGCGGATTTTGCCTTTTTAAATCTTGGTCACAAATTTTAGTCAGATCTAACATCCGCATGCATATGAAAACGAAAGAAGTTCACATACCCTAGTTACCTCATGAATGTATTATCTCTTTGGATTTATTGAGCTGTAATAGTACTTTACAGAAACTATTTTCGAAACTTAAAACATTAACTCGGATCGATGGACTATAAAAGAGCACAACTGTTTAGAAAGTTATTAGCCAGATATAGCAACTCTTTCATTTACGTTTTTTCGAAAAATGATAATTATAATGATATTTATGATTTAGAAAAATGGAACTCACGTTAACGTATCACATAAAATTTAACGTTAACATTAAGGAAAGGCTTTAAAAACTAGACCATTTTTATTTTAACCTGAACGCAAGTGACTGAATACAGTATATTTTGAAACAGTTTTAAAAAAAACGATTATATTTTTTTTATAAACTGTAAGCAATATTTTCAAATTGAAACTTTAAATGAGTCAGAAAGTTTTACCGTTTCTCTAAAACGATTACGACGACTAATGACGAATGTTTGATTATTCTAAATTAGTGTTACGACAAATAATGACGAATGTTTGATTATTCTAAATTAGTGTTACGACGAATAATGACGAATGTTTGGTTATTTTAAACTAGTATTACAACGAATACTGGTGAAGATTAAAAACTAAATATTCGGGTCTTTCTGAACCTGTTAGAATAATAATTGTTTTTAAGTTTCGAAAGAAACGTGCCTGTTATAGTATGACAAGTCTTACTGCACAAATTAAGTCGTCTTGTGTAAATAATTTCTGAGTATACGTATATATATATAAGCCTCTAGTTTCCAATGTACTACACCATCTCAATTATCAATAACACATGTTACCAGCCATACAGGAAAAATTTGAGCCAGACGTGGTTCGAATTTATTGAATACTAACTACTTTATTAAGTAAAAGTTCCTGTCTGCTTTTTCATATACATACATTAAAAAGCGTATTATCGTATTTCATGTACTCCTGCAATATCTTCTAACTGGTTTCCAATTTTCAGAAATTGCTTAGATTAAGCATAAAGTTGAACAGTAAAAATTATGCTATGTTGGACATTAGTATTAGACAACTTTTGTTCAAGCTCGGTTCTACAAGTTCTTAAATGCTTTTCTCACATACACAATAAATGCCATATTCTCTCGGTTCTATAAGTAAGCAAGTGTTTAATTGCTTTTCTTACACTCCCAGTAAGTGTCATATGTTATCTGTGTTACAAGTAAGCAAGTGTTTAATTGCTTTTCTTACACTCCCAGTAAGTGTCATATGTTATCTGTGTTACAAGTAAGCAAGTGTTTAATTGCTTTTCTTACACTCCCAGTAAGTGTCATATTTTATCTGTGTTACAAGTAAGCAAGTTTTTAATTGCTTTTCTCATACTCCCAATAAATAGTCATATTCTCTTATTGCTGCAAGTAAGCAAAGTCTTTAACTGCTTTTCTCATGTCTAATGATGTAATCGATTAAAAGTCATATCTTAAATTCAATACAAGTGTGTAATGAGTTTATTTGATTATTTTTATTAACATTACTCATCCATTAACGGACGCATTAAAAGTTGGAAAGATGTTGAAACATTTTGAGTTTGAAGACCATATATTTTGTCTCTTCTTCAAATGTTTCGATTTTGTACTTAACTAAATTCTTTGAAATCGTGAGTAGTATTTCGTTTGCTAATCTAGTTTTTTTCATTCATGCGAAATGTACATATTTGTGTACATCCTGTTTCTTATTTTGTTTTGTTTTATCAAAGAGGTATTATTGAAGGTTTGAATTTTAAGAAAACGTTATTTATGGAAAATTTAGTAAAAGCGCACATAAAGAAAGCGTTAGAATATAAAAATAATTTTACACAGATTTACTATTAATATACTTCGATAAACTGTAATCAGCTTCGTGGTCCTTTCTAATGGCTCTTTTCTCGTCATAACTTGGAGCTGTTAGAAGAAGCCACTTTCACGGGGGTTGCTGTAGCTATCAAGTTTCTTAAAATCATTTTATGGTTGAAAAACAAATGTTTGAACACGAAAGACTGTCTTGTATTATTTCACAGTCCAAATACTATTACACGTATTTTTAGACATCTACAGAAAGTAAACTGTGAGTTTGGATCTTTCATCTGACATACTGAAAAGTTAATGACACGCAGAGAGAGATTAAAAGCCGTCCTATTATTCCAGCATCGCCTGAATAAACTTCTTAATGATAACTTTTACGATCCAGACAGACTTTATTGGGCCCAAGCACGGAACTCTGAAAGTATTAAGATCCTTTTAAATTGAAGCAGTCGGGCATTCCATCCGTTCGTTTTGTTATACTGATGTTCGTTTCCATGGAAAACACCTCTTTATTACCTTATTGTAGAAAACCTAAAGCACTTTTAAAAAAGGACGTAGAATGTAAAAAATAGAAGAAGCAAAAATAGAGCTTCGTATTTTATTTCATTTTCAGAAAGTCCTTTGTCGCGTCCGTTGTTTCATGTCGACTAGATTTATTTGTGGTAACTCATCTTGCTCGAAAAAACAAGGAGGTATCAGTTATAGTTAATAGAAATAAAACCGTGGAATGTTAATAAACGATCTCTTGTGCTAGTATTCATTCACATCAACTAAAATTAAACGTTCTATTATCCTCATTGGTAAACATATTACAGTTTAAGTTCCCTTATCGCATGGAATACGCGACAATTAATTCTTGGATGAGGTTCGGGTTAATGGATACCAGTTGAAAAATTATTACTCACTATGAGATTGTATTTAAGCCAGTAATTAGACAGCCTGGCGCTAGCTCATATCACTATGTCAGTCCTGTTATCTGGACAGATACCAAAGACTTTGTGGCTATGTCATCGAATTATTTTGCCAGGAACTAGACCATTCGAAATATGAATGAAAGGTTTTTAGCTAGTTGATTTTGCGTTTACGAAGCACACGCCAGTGTTTAGGATCCTGCTCCTCTAAAGCACAAGCATTTTGACTGAATGTAAACTCAAGCCGGGATTAAACTTTATGTTAATTACGGTAAGAAATGCTATTTTGTACCATATTGTTTCATCTCTCTCTACACCAACTCTTTTGACATTTAAAACTTGTCCCCTCATAGATATTCAACATTACTTCTAAAACCCATTCCTCCTATGTTTCTTACCTAATCCCTTCTTTGATGCCTTAACTGGTTTCCAAATTACGATTAATTCCCACTTATATCTTCGAATACAGTTTTTTTTTCTTCTTTGAACGTCTTGGATATAAAATTCAGTTTTAGAGAGAGAGAGAAAAAAAAGACCAATGGTAAACATGTTTATTCCAGAAATACCATTTTTGTGATATGAAACTGTAAACATTCAGGGCTTTCAGTTGTAAAATCAGCCAACCAATCATTGAATTTTATAGATTATCGTTGCATAAATTAGTTTAGTAATTACATACTTACGCTACTTTTAAAGAGATGTAAATATAGAATATATATATATATATAAACTATTCATTTATTATATGGATTAACATTTTTGTACTTGAAAGTACATATGTAATAGATAGTTGTAGTTGCTAATCATACCTACTAGCCATTAGACTTAATTCAAGTAGCGTTGTTTTCCAGCGTGTACGGTGTCTACTAATTAACTTGCTTTTTTCAAAGATCTTTAAAAATATACGAATGTACTCAAGGTAAATAACAAGATAACTCTGGGACACGAGTAAAAGGTAAGCCATAGTTGAAAGAAATATCACGTATGTTAATTAGCTGTTAACTAGTAAAAGGCTGGGATTAATACTTTTATTATCTCGTACGTTCAGTAGACAAATGCATTTAGTAGACTACTAAAATTATATTTCACATATTTTCTACGTCTGAAGATTTTCTGACTTCATTGTTTTTTCAGATTGAGAATATGTTACTTCACTGAAAAAATTCGTAAATATGTGTTTTCCTGTTAACTATCTAATACATTTAGTTAAGGAAAATGTTTTATTTGTATTTTAAAAGCTTAAATATTTCATCTATGATACAGACTTGTTGAAGCCTATATTCAACCTTGTTTCAGGGAAGAGTAACGCAATAATCCAAATAAGAGCTGCCGTTCTTCTAGTCTATTACTTCAAAATTAGGAAAGAGTAACGCAATAATCCTTTTGAAGTAATAGACTAGAAGAACGGCAGCTCTTATGATATTCTTTACCAATGGAAAGTGTGATTGACCGCCACAATATAACGCTCCCGTACTTGAAACACCGCCCACTCTTGTGTTATTGTAGTTATATTTAGTAATGGAATTTTAGCTTCTTTTTTTTAATGCACTTACGACCTCAAAGTGTGGAACATGAATTTGTTTTTGGCGGTAAAGGGGCGCGAACCTACAAATGGTATCCTCACACGAAGCACGCTAACCACTGAGCTAACCACTAATAGCTCACCTAAAGAGTTGATGGTTGGTGTGATTTGAAGTATTCTTTGTTTGCTTGAAGTTAAGCACAAAGCTACACAATGAGCTATCTGTACTCTGCCCACCACGGGTGTCGAAACCTAGTTTCTAGCATTGTAAGTCCGCTGACGTACCGCTATGCTACTGGGCGCAATTGTAAGTAACACAATAAGCTAAGTCGGTATCTCTATAGAAATAGCAATATGATTTTAAACATGAAATGAAGGACTGACATACTTAGAATATTTTTTAGGTGTTACTTAGCACGGTGTATCTTAGTTGAAGTATATTTAAAATGAAAATTGAACCAAACTCAAAATCATGACTGCTGATTACAATAGTGTATGGAAAATACTATGTCGGAGAATTATGATCTAGAATTAAAATATTGTGTGAATTATCCAGCAATTGGGTATGTAAAAAAAAAATAATAAATAATGCTTGAATTCGTTGAAAGTTGTGAAGTAGTGGAAACGTCATTGACGAATATACCAAGGTTAGTAGAATGCTATTGGTAATTAATTATTTCAATGGTCGCACATGGTTTGTAGGAGTAACGTATGTATGCCTGACGAAATGTTTTGGCTTACAGGCAATATAACGGATGGCGTAGACTGAGGACTTTAAGAGTAATGAGATGGTTACAGTATGATTAATGAGATTATAACAAGAATGAAATCTTTAATAGGGAATTTACTTAAGAAGTAATCTACCTTGAAAAGAGAGATTAGTTTGAAGTGTGATTAAACATACTAGAATGGTATGTATCGTTGAATGTGATTTAAGTATTATTCGTGATTATACAGGTAGTTATTTCTAGAAACTTTGTTCCTCAACTTTCTAGCGGTATTGTACAATAACCATTCAATTCTAAACACAATGGAAACGATATACAATTAATGATCCATTCATATAAAGTTCTTGGTATAAACATATAAATCATATCGTCAGTTTATCTATGATTAGTAGTTAAGTTGGGAATTTGAAAGAGATGGAGCTCTATTTTGTGATCCACTTTGTAGCGGCAGCGTGGATCACAATGTGATGCAATAGAGGGTATACACTCCTTGAGATTATATCCAAATGTTAATTATTTTTTATTTGCTGATGGACCAATATCAAAAATGCACATAACAAGCAACAAAAACAGATTGTTTAGAAAAATAAATGTTTATAGCAGGATTTATCTTAAAAATTAGGTTTTAACACAAAGCAGATCATTACGTGATTTTATAAAGTTAGATAAAGCAATAAAAAAAATATCTAAGCGCCAGCTATGGATGTAATTGTAATGAAGGCCACTAGGTGGTCAACACAGCAAAGTATTGTTACACCTCGAAGCAGTTAAGCTACTCTATTCCATATTCTTCAGTTACTGTTTTACTCTTTGCTTTTCTTACGGTGCGAATCTCCTTGCGGCCTTCAAGGCTTTATCTCTATTGCGCATATGATTCGTTTGTATCCATTAAAGTCGCTGGTACATCATGCATAACATCAATTAGGCACCTCCACGACGACGCCATTCCAACGCTGGAAAAATCTTTGCTAATAATTTACACTCTTAGTGCTCTACCTTACAAATGACAAGTCGGATTTGTGTATATAAAAGCGTTTTTACAAGTTCCCTCAGTAACAAATACAGCGAGCAGTGGTTATTAGGAGGGATTAGTGCAGTAACCCATGTCTCTGTGATTGCAAAACAGCGACACAATCTCGTTCATCCATTGGACGGTCTGTTCCGGATTCTTCTGATGGCGACATTGCATTCTCTTAATTTCATGGGCGCAAATAGAATTGAATCCTAAAGGCCTATTACGAAGTGACGAAAGTGCCCATTTGTATGCAAATGGTTTTATTAAGCTAAAACTGGAAGGCGACTAATGTCTTCCGGTAGAACGAAACTGGACGAAAATATAATCTCAGTTTTTCTTTCCTTCTTTTCTCAAGGCTATAATCCTTGTTTAGCATGAAAGCCGACGCTTCGTCCCAGCATTTCATTATTGTAGATGATGCGGACTCATCGAGCTTAAAACGGTTAAACAAGATGTTGTAAACAGTAGTAAGGACAAGTGTTGAAAGCCTTCGTTGTGGAAAATACAGCAAAAAACGAAACAAAAAAGGGTTCCAAGGAACTACAATTAAAAAAAAAGTTATTAATTTTTATGAATTTTCGAAAAGAGTATTTTCTCATACAAAGAGCTATATATATAATTCATATTGAAAAAGGAGGTTTTCTTTAAACATGACTTTACATTTTTAGGATAATTACTAGTTTTATTTAGATAAAGTATTGCATTTATTCAAAACTGGAAATAACTATTTATAAAATGAACATTGTATTACTAACCCTTAGAAGTACATTTGATTAAAGTACACTATTAAGTTTTGTTTTTGAAGTTATTTTCATATTCGTTTATTCAAAAGAATATACATTGTTTGAAGCAATGTAATATAAGTTTATTAGTGAGTCCAATTATAATACTATAGGAACCAAGTGAGGAGCTCGTAAACTAAACTCTTTATTATATCGAACTTGAAAATAAATGGTAATGTAATTTGTTAATAAATGATAAAAAAATTATCTATAAACATATAATAAGTTATTGCTCAATTTATTTACAATGTTCACTAAACTATTAAAATAGGGATATTCTCTTCGAAACAGATGTTTAAAATTTGTCGTAATCTATAAATCAAAACTTCATTTATTAATTCAAAATTTAAAAAGGCAGAAAAGTACAAGTAATCACAAAAGGAAAACTATTATATATGATAATTTTCAACAGAAAAATTCTAACCAATTTTCACAGGTATTTGAATATTGAAGGTCCTTCAAGGAAGTGACCTGTAGGATCTAGAATTATATATATATATAGCACTCAAAACAGTGGGTAAGAAGAGAAACATACGATACTCAGTAACATAATATGATCACAACAACAACTCTAACGAGCTTTCAGCTGAGGTCTCTCGAGTTGTTGAGCACTGATAGCATATCAAACACTACCCACAGCTGTTGCTAACAGCTACTGAGCAAACATAAGTAGCGCAGACAGCTGGCCCCGAAGGTACAAAGTACCAGTCTCTTCTGTTTGATATGGTAAAGATACTAACTCTTTTCTGTTTGTTTCTTTGTATAGACAAGTCCAATATGTATTAGCTCAACTAAAACTTGTTTCTTCATTTCTTCAGTGTTGTAACGGTGATCGCTGAGAGAAACTACACATATCTTAGCTCCAGGGTTTTCAGCGATACGCGTACCTCTTAGAGACACTTATAGATTGTTTTGAAAATTGTTCCCGAGAGAAACGTGGCCTTGGTATGGCGATGACATCTCACAGAACAGCCAGCTCTGGTTTCCATAAAACCTGCTCAGCATGGCTAGGTAGAGCGATATTCAACCATCGTGCATCTAGCAACCCTACATTTACCCCTCCCATTTTCTTGTAATACATGCTGCTTTCCCTACTATCTGTACTGAGAGTGGAGAACATGTACCACTAATAAAGTAGTCGATTGATTATACAGCTCTATCTTTCCTTATCAATCGATCACTTCACCAAATACATAACGTACGATTTAAGTTTTTCCTCAGCTGGTGAGTCCTTACGATCACCCTCGAAATCTCCAGATAGTGGCAGGTTTTTCTGAATGGCAAAATATGAGTTATAATTCTATTGTTAAGGAAGACTAACTTTTTGTGTACCTTTAGCTATTAAAATATATTGTGTTAGCATTGTGACGAACAGTTGCTTGTTGTGATTTAAAGCGTAGTATAAATTTTGAACCAATTAGTTTGTATATGACGCATCGCCACTTGGGCAAAGATAGCATTATTATTTAGTTTTTAAAGTATTCCGATGTGTTGTATTGCTGTATTAAAGTCTTATAACCAACAAAAAAAGCCGGCATTTGCTTTGAAAGTTCTATAAAGTAAAGTACATTATCAAAACTTAAAAGAAAGATTCCTCCTTGTGGGTTGGGTTAAAAAAAAACATTATATCAAACAATAAAACATTCATTAAGTCTCGTTAACAAAGCTGTAAGATATCTCATTATTATGATAAGTAATATCACGAGTGATAAATAAGACGATTCATTGTAATATTGCTACAAGTGTTTTGGGTAACCGTAAAGGTAGTTGTATGATGCTTTAAAGAAAAATTGCCAAGAATATTGATTTTTAGATCTGGATTCTCCCTCCGAAGACTTTCAAGAAAATGTGTAGACAGCTATTGGATTTGTCATATGATATACCGGCACAATAGTTAGAAAAGCTAGATCCGTAAAAACAGAACCTATTTTTAAGTCTATTATACAAATAATAAAAACGGATGTTTTGACTTCTATGGCTTAGAAAACCTTTCGTGCGATCATTGATGCTATGTGTGTGATTTGGCCATATGGTAGACTTCTAGATTTCGTAACTGGCGAAATGATTTCGAAGATATGCGATACCACAAAATATTCCCGCTCTTTAAGCTATTGGTTGCGTTATTAGAGTGCCATGAAGGGTGGTTGATAGGATGCTACTGACTGGCTATTTTCCATCTGGTCAGTCATTCAAAATTATGGATGGTAGTAGATGCCTTAATGGCTTTGACATAAACATTCACATTACAAATTCACTGGTTCTATTGATAAGCCAAACTTTATTGTCATCCACTCTCTATTTCTACATTGTTATTTTTAGACCTTCACTGTTCACACTTCGATAAGACTATCTAAGGTTTCTCCGTGATCTTAAATCTTTAGATTAAGAGTAAAGATATTATGTTATTTGTTAATTTCAATATAATTTTGTTATCTGTGTGAGCGTGAATGTTTTTGTCATCGAATTTTTGTTTCCCTTTCGTTTTCGTAACAAACACATCAGTATGAAAATTTAGTTGTTAGTTTTTATTTATTTTCAAATCAATTCGTCTGAATTTACCAGGATAACAAACTATCCCACCCCAATAAGAAAAACAAGTGAAATGTAATTGTAGAAGAATATACGAAGCGTATGACTACATCTAATATGGACGATAAGAATAAGTCCTTAAGTTTTACATGAAATCGTTTTTTAAACCACAGATGGATTTTGTACAACTTATATAAACGTTTTAGCGTACAAAACCCCAAGAGAAAGTTTTCTCGTATACTCTATTATATATATTAGAAATCTGCGCACTTCGATTTCTGGATTAGACTACATTTGTATGTGTAAGTGGGTTTAAATATGAAGGTTCTCGCAAAATTCACTATTCTCTCACAATCTCATACGCACAATGACCAGAAAAAAATACACTTCAGTATGAAGACAAATCATTATCAGCATCTTTGAAAGACTTAGAAAGTAGAACTTCACGAAACATTAAAGCATATCTGGATTGTTTTATATAGAAATCAAAATTATAAATCGTTCAGAAATAGTTAAAGCATAAATTTATTATAAATTCGAAATAAATTACCACGACTAATAGTCTAGTTTAATTTCCATTCTTTCTTTTCTGAATATTTAGATTTAAAAATACAACATTCCTCTTTTAAGTCTCAAGAAAAAGAAGTATTTTTGGTATTTCCGTACATTTATGGCCAAGATTTTTTTATAAAGCGTGTAGTTTTATACAATACACAATATAGCACAGTATGTTCTTTTACGAAATATGTGTACCAATGTGATAATCAGTAGAATACATCTATTAGGTTATCCTAATTCGCGCAAGTTCTCTTTTTATCCACGTGACTGTGACTGTACGAAGTTTCTGAAACACTTCGCTCATATATTTTATCTGTCAGAAACAGCAGATCTCCAGTTAATAGAAGCATGACGAATTAATGAACCTTTGTTGATTCACAGACTCCCTGATTGTCACCACTGTGACTCCCTTCTTCTAGTATAGTTTTTACTTAACACAATTAGTCTCACTCTACTGCAAGAGTTAACATACAACTATTCGTTCCTACGATAATTATTCTTAAATATTGTCTTTGGAAAACTCTCAAGTAAAAACGTGATAAGTATACTTTCAAGTCTGATTTTTTTTAAAGAAATGAAATTCGTTAACTTGTTCCAAATTTCCCTCTTAGAAAAGATATACTATTTCCTTTAGCTACCGTGTCATATAGTACTTTTCTAAGATACTTAGGTAGATTTAAATTCTAAGTTGTTTTGGAGGCCTAGAATACTACTTTGTTCTTTGCTAGTAGCAATAGGCGATTTCAAAGCTGAAAGTAAACAGGAGGTTCTAATGGAAATAGTTACATCACGTAAACAAATCATTAGCGCTATCTAGAAACGCCTACTACTAGGCTAGAATAAAAGAAGGTTGAAACTAGGGGGCAGCACGGATGTCATTATGGTATTGTCCTTTAAGTTCTCAGTTAGGGCATGGGAGTGACCTGGAAATTCGTCATACTGACGTTAGGGGGCGTAACAGTACTTGCCAATTTGATTTGTTAGTCACGTTTGAATGACTAAATTGGAATAGCGAACTAAAACCTTGTGTCCGTATAATATGACAAGCACGCTCACCTACAACATGCCCCACCCTCCATTCTCCTTTTTTCCAACTGGTTTTCCAAGCTTTAAAACTTTGAAGCATTTCAGGCATTGCTTACACAGAAGAAAAACTTACTCGGTGATTCTGTCAATTTGTTCGACAGCATATTTTCAAATGCCCAAATGTCATTGAAAAATGCAGTTGTTGTTCCTACTGTTGAGGATAACATACAGAATTTAATTGTTCACTTACCAATTAACCGTAAACGCTTTATTTATACGGCTATGATTCAAGAGTGTCGATGATACTTTCCACTTGATAAAGGTAAGATGGCTTGCATCATTTCTAATATAAGTTTAGTTTTATTAAAGGTTTTTACTAGCAAGTTCTGGACTTATTTTCGAATTAAATTCATATTTCTTAAGTGTGTATTTTCTATGCCTATAACACACATTTTCAACTTTTTTGAATCTTATTAAAGATGGAGTACACATTTATTATTTATTATTACAAATAATTCACTGCTGTTTTTTTTTTCTTATTGTTCGCTTGTTATTTCTACTTTGCGTACTTACGCTAGTGATTTGATGTTAGATTAGCACAAGCGACTGCGTATAAAAAAACTAAAACTAACAAGAGTTCGTATCTTTGCTGTGAATTTACGGTTGAGTTTTAGTTGTTTCTGTTCTTTGCAAAGTAACGCCACCTAACATTTGAATCGGCTTTTTATCATTTCACTGAGTCATGCTTTTTCCAAAGTCTTAGAGAATGATTTATGAGATTTCTACAAGGAGTTTTAACATTGCTTTCAACAACCGAACTTTCGCTGGTCTTTTGAGATCTGCTCAGTGCAAATCTTGTTGGAAAAATATCAACATTGATCAAAATCCTATGCCAAAAAAAATCCCGAAAAACTATAAAAATGTGAACTTTGAAATTCATTGCAGTAATATTAATCTTTTCTTAAAATGGACTGATCTTACACACAAAAAAAGATATGTACACAATCAAAAATGAGTTTATACACAAGACGTGGGCTAATCTAAACACCATTCCACAGTTAATGAAAGCCACATAAGTATACCTGTATTTCAGAATTATGTGATTAATATAAATAAATTTATTACAAACATTTGTGAAAGGATGAATTAGAGCATTAACTTCTTCTCACAGAAATTACTCCAGTGATTCTTCATCTCACGCGAGTAAGATATGTAATTAATAAGTAGGTGTTGTGATATATTTTAAATAGGTACCTATATAACTGCCTATACTGCTTAGAACATCAGAACTTTCGAGGATAGTGCGTTATTTGAAATTCTATTTAATTGGAATTGTTGTCCACGTTTACTCTCGAGTTGTATTATTTTTGTAATTATGAAGTCGAATCACAAACTTGAAAATCCTTGTCTTTGAATTCTGTTCTATCATTAAATTATTTAGTAAACTTCATGCGCTCGCAGTGGCGCTGTCATGTGTTGAATTATCAGCTTCAGTTTATAGGTTTAGTTTCAGACGTGATTTTACAACCTGAAATGGATGTGTGTGCATGTTCTTAACCAGATGAAGCTTAGATGAAACCCATCACCAAATTGCTCTCGCGCTGCTGACTCTTTCCTGTCGTTGGTTACTAAACTTCTATTCTAGAAAGATGACTCCTAAACATGCAAATAACCTTATTAGACTTCATATCAACTAGAAAGTGACTGTTATGAACAGCAGCCCCATCGTATGACCGAAGCCATGATAACTCTTGAGCATGAGTCGTATGGATGAGCGTACGCATCTGTCATCTGGGCCTGAATCAGACAATTATCGTTTTAGTTTCGTAGCGCCATTTAAAGCAGCCCTCGTGGCAGTTTAATGGTTTCTGTTGAACGGACAAATGATAGGATAACTAATGTAGTTGTTTTATTGAGCTTGTGCTACAACTCACTACTTGTTCAACCTTTCAGAAGTTTAAAGTAATGGATAAGCACAGAAATATTTAATTACAAGTTGTACGGTCAGCATATATGTCTATAAATCACATGAGTTATTAAGATTTTGCTGTATTCAGATATAGATGAGATGATGCAGTGAGTTTGATTTTATTATTAAGACTACGCAGCTTTTATGACCGATATTAATTTCAAACACTTGTCACCAAATTAATTCACAGTTGAAAGAAAAGTCTCCTTCTTCACAACAGTCGTGTAAAGGTTTTGATACAGAAAGTCCATTTTTCCATTTTTTCGTGCAGTTTTTTTTCTTCGTATCACTAATTAAAACTTAAATAAGGCACCGATCAGTAATGAAGAAATTATGTTTTAAGATTATTTGACACAATGTTGCGATAAATAAACTTGGCAAACTTTACATATACATTTGAATGTTCTTTTCTCAACTTTCCCATCAATAAGTTTAGGGTGAGCTGTTAGATTTTCCCTACCACCATGGAGTTAGATGAACCGAAAATCAAGATGCCTTCTTTTGATGGTGACGTATACAGCGAATTCTTTATTATATAATGAACTTGATTTCACCTAGTTACTAGTGTGACTAGAATTCTAATTTATTTTTATAGGCTGCGTCATGCTTTATTGTTTTCCGCCATGAACTACTGCATAGTTGATACTACTTTTTGTACGTACGACAGGCTCGTGTGTTTCAATATTTTCCCAATTTTATGGTTATGTTTGTGGTACCAAAAATAATAAACTTCTACATAGTCTGTTTAGTGCATGACAGAAACCTACCGACAATAATGAAAACTAATTACTCGCACATTAAACCGGTTTAATATAACGTCCCAGAAGTGTTTTTGTTTCGTATGTTTCATAGTAATTGCCTTGTTTCTCAAGTAACGAAAGCTTAACACGTTCCTAACTTTAAACACGCAAGTAATGATTACATTTCTTCATTTCCGCTTCAATATATAAATAGTACTTATATGTTCAAACCTGTTCTTTAGTAAACAATTTAAAAAAATAGAGAATTGACAATTTTTGAGATATAATCTCAATGTTCTTTCATTTTATACCTTCATGCTTTTCACATCCTGTTTTTCCGCACAATTTCATCATTTTACAAATTTAGTTACACATTTGGCCATGATGTTTATAGCTACATAGTTCTCCATTAAACCAGTGATAATGCATTTTTTACTGACTTGAGAAGTATTATAGTGGCTATTATATAGATCATTGAAAGTACAGAATAGTCACTTTAGTATCATTGTATATTATCAGCATCAGGCCTTTTGTTTGTTGATTTTTATTTTTATTTTAAAGGAAACTGTATTATAGGTAATGTTGTTTTTCGAAATATCGCTTGAAGCTAAATAATGGGTAATGTTTCGTAAAAGATAAGCTCGCGTGACTTCCACAATCATTTAAACTTTTGATACTTACGCAAACAACCATACAGTTATGTCAGTAACTTGGCAGGTATTCTCACGTTGTAGCCAGCCCGAGGTTCAGCAAAGCTTTCGTTGTACAAAACTCGGTAAAACCTTTAAGAAAATGGACTTGTTTTAACAACAGGAGACTCGTTACCATCTAGTTGTTACTAATGGTGGTATATTTCGTACTCATGTGTGTAAATTTACGCTTGAATGTACATCACGTTTATTTAAATAAAGAATGGAATAACGTAACTTTAATATTAGGTTGTCAAGAAATTAATGTCGAGTTTTGGAACACTTTCATTAACCACCCCCCGAAAAGCGTACATCGCGTATAATGGTTAAAG
>NW_013665665.1:454431-455401 GCF_000517525.1 Limulus polyphemus | reverse complement strand
ACATTCGGCATGTAATGCTGTTTGAATACAAGAAGGGAAACAACGTCTCTGTAGCCACAAAGAATATCAAAGAAGTCTATGGAAATGTTTTGAATGTTCGTGAGTGTCAACGATGGTTCAGCTAATTTTGTTCAGGTGACTTTAGCCTTAAAAACTGTGATTGCAGGGGCCGACATGTTGAAATTGATATTGATTCTCTGAAGACGCTTGTTGAGTCTACCCCAAGGCAACACACTCGTGAAATGGCCCTGAAATTACATGTCTCTCATGAAACAATACGTAAACATCTAAGGAATAAGGTGTTTGGGTGCCTCACGAACTCTCCGATTATCATCGTTTTCAACGTGTGGACAGAATTGTCACCGGTGATGAAAAATGGATTCTCTATGCGAATATTAAACGCCAAAGACAATGGCTCAGTCGTAGACAAGAACTACTTTTGACCCCAAAACCTGGACTCCATCCGCAGAAAGTGATGCTTTACATTTGGTGGGACATCAAAGGAGTAATTCATTTCGAACTCCTCAATCCACAGCCAACTGTCAATGCAGAAATCTATAGTCAGCAACTGGAATGTTTAAATCAAACCCTTCATCAGAAACGCCCTTCACTCGTCAATCGGAAAGGTGTTCTTCTTCTCCACGACAATGTACGTCCACATGTGGCACGTTTGATGCAACACAAGATTATGGAGTTGGGTTGGGAAGTTCTCACCCACCCACCATATTCCCCAGATATGGCACCATCAGATTACCATCTTTTTCCTTCGCTGCAACAACATCTTAATGGGAAAACGTATGCAAATGTAGAAGCTGTTAAAGAGGACATTGACACGTTTTTTGCTTCAAAGCCAAGTGATTTCTTTAATCGGGGCATTAACAACCTGATTGTAAGATGGGAAAGAATCAACGATAAGAATGGAGACTATTTCATGTAATAAATGTTTTGTTTGAGATATAAGTTATTTGGG
>NW_013665665.1:450203-453516 GCF_000517525.1 Limulus polyphemus | reverse complement strand
TGTGCTTAATTGCAAAAAACTGTCTATAACTTAGTCGTTGCGTTCGTACTACGTTAGCTGCCGTTATCATATTCATTGGGTTCGTACTACGTCAGCTGCTGTTATCACATTCATTTGGTTCGTACTACGTCAGCTTCTGTTATCACATTCATTGGGTTCGTACTACGTCAACTGCTGTTATCACATTCATTTGGTTCGTACTACGTCAGCTTCTGTTATCACATTCATTGGGTTCGTACTACGTCAGCTACTGTTATCACATTCATTTGGTTCGTACTACGTCAGCTTCTGTTATCACATTCATTGGGTTCGTACTACCTCAGCTGCTGTTATCACATTTATTGGGTTCGTACTACGTCAGCTGCCGTTATCACATTCATTGGGTTCGTACTACGTCAGCTGCTGTTATCACATTCATTGGGTTCGTACTACGTCAGCTGCTGTTATCACATTCATTGGTTCGTACTACGTCAGCTGCTGTTATCACATTCATTGGGATCGTACTACGTCAGCTGCTGTTATCACATTCATTGGGTTCGTACTACATCAGCTGCTGTTATCACATTCATTGGGTTCGTACTACGTCAGCTGCTGTTATCACATTCATTGCTGCTGTTCAATTTCCAAGCAGAATGTGATTTTTCCCTTCAATTCAGATTTTAATCTTGAACATTAATATGTAAAGTATTAGCTAATTTTTCTTTATTATGAAGAGTACAGTCGTCTGTTTGGAAGTAATTCACTTGATGTCTATCTCTAAGTACTGTATAAAGAAAAGCACATTGAAGCACACTACTTCAACGAAATATACATATATATATATCCATGACTTTTCATAGTTTGAAAACACTTGTAAAATTCTGAAATATGCGCAAGCGCTCTTACTCGTGTTATTTATTTTACTCATATAAGGAAAAGATATCGGAATCATAACTATATTATTGTGTTATTACATACAAGAGAGCTTCATTTAGGTAGCATTTAAAGGACTTATCTGATCTATTTCATGTCTCATTAATGTAGTAATTTCATTTCCAGTATATCAACAATGCTCATAAAAGAAACAAGGCATAACATAGAACAAATATAATAATATGCATGAGATTATTGGATAGCTGTAAGAGAAATGTATTTCAGCTCACATTAAAATTACTATAAATGTTCTAGAAATTAATATGATAATTATAGTCAAGCAGTATAAACTCAATATAACATCTGTTGAGAAATATATTCAGTTCACGTAACTACATCTGTAAACTTCCTTGTAAATCTGTTTGAATTATAGTTAGACAACACAAACATATTGTAACTTCTGTTAATTAAGCCTCCCAGTGGTTCATCATTAAGTCTCCAGCCTGAAGACGCTTAACAAAAACAAACCATCTAGTGAGAAATAAATTCAGTTTACATAACTGTTCTGTTAATTAGGCCTCCCAGTGGTTCATCATTAAGTCTCCAGCCTGAAGACGCTTAACAAAAACAAACCATCTAGTGAGAAATAAATTCAGTTTACATAACTGTATCTGGGAACTTCATGGCATATCTTTTCGAATATTTTACTTGTTCACAAAAAATATGTTTTAGAATTCATTCTGAAGCTTTATATTTACTTAAAAGAAACATACTTATGAACACTAAATAAAGAAGCATGAGAGCAATATTTACTTCACATGATAGTAAACGTTCAAAATATTTGTATACGAGAATATATTTAGTGAAATATTAATGCATCTTATTCATCTTTATGCTTTCATTTGCAACATCCTTACGCATTTGAAAATGTCTAAATTGTGTTACACTGTGTTATATTTAGGGTATATAAATGTATATAAATCCAAGCTCATCAGGTGCTTTTGAGTTTAGACCTATGTTGATATTTAATTGCAATTACAACTTTTTCCTATAAATGCAAATACTTTTTCATTTGTAATAAATTCCGTGCAAACAAACCACATTTTCATCACTGCAAAGTTTATGGTTTGCATTTCTTATATGCGCGCTTCAACTTTTAACATCTCAAATTTATTAACTTCATATGCATCACATGGAATTTTACTATCAACTAACCAACTTTGTACCTCTCTCCAGTGAGACTTCTTTAGTTTTCTAAAAAAAAAAGCTACAATAGTATTTTGTAGTTGTTTTTTTGTAAGTTTGCTGCTTTTTTATTCCTCATCTCATAACAATCCACACTGTTAAGACTTATACAACCAATAATATTTCTAGAATTTGTTTTGAGACTACTTATACGCCACTGAGACTACTTTACCCAAAGACGACGTCAGTTTTATAGAATCCAGTAAAATAAGAAAATACCCTATATTGAGACTTTTTCCATTCTACAACAAGAAACCATTCAGGATTTAATCTCCAGACGACCTTGTGATTTCTACTTTTTTTGTCTTTTACTATAACAGAACTAGACTATGCTCTACCGTAAAAACTACATTCACACTTCAGATCATACTTTACTAATAGTATAAGCCATTTTATATTCCGTTTCTTAACATTTTACATTAATTTCATGTTCATCTACGACTTGCAAATGATGCTAGCGTTATTTTGGAACAGTCTGCATATTTAATTCTTTTTAGTTTAACGAACAATTCTCCAAAGACGCTGCACATCACCACAATCCCTAAACTCAAAACGGTCTATGTACAGTTTTATGTTCTAGTGTTATCCGTCTCACGACGGCCTATATCCTAGAAAATTCAATTTCTGTTTCAGTCATCGATTCCATTTCAACCTGACCTGAACCCATAAAACTGTTTGTTTTTTAACGCTTTTGAAATGAGCTATTCGTATAGCTGTTCTACAGTACATACAACGTTTCAGGTTAGCACTACTTACACTGTTTTATTTTATTGCAAACTATTCTGACCTAACCTATAGCAGTGTGAACTTTTTATTGTTTAAATATAGGGGGGAAATGCGCTCTAAACTAAAGTCAGGGATAATTATTTATTATGGTGCTATAGAATGTTCCAACCAACTGATCAGTGAGAGAGAATGTGTTTTATAAGGAAAAAATATTCACAACGTGGCAATCAATTCAAATTAGTATTTTCTATACGTGAAGGTGATGCAACAGAAATTTATAACAGAGAGAAGGGCGTTCAAAGCGTAAACTTTTACGCAAAGTTGAAATCTCAATTGTCTGTTTTCTGTTTGGAAGTCTTTCTAGAGACCAAATTGTGTGTGTGCATAAATTTTCATTAGACATGGTAAACTGTAGAAAATAATATCCCACCTTCTTCTTTCGGAGATTTTAATTTATTGTCTTTCTTAAGCCCGGCATGGCCAGGTGGTT
>NW_013665665.1:447911-450193 GCF_000517525.1 Limulus polyphemus | reverse complement strand
TACCAAACATGCTCGCCCTTTCAGCCGTGGAGCGTTATAATGTGACGGTCAATCCCATTATTCGTTGGTAAAAGAGTAGCCTAAGAGTTGGCAGTGGGTGGTGATTACTAGCTGCCTTGCCTCTAGTTTTACACTGCTAAATTAGGGACGGCTAGCGCAGATAGCCCTCGTGTAGCTTTGCGCAAAATTCAAAACAAACAAAATAATTGTCTTCCTTATATGTGTTTTCTTAATTTTTGTGCGACCTCAAACTTTTAGGGATGACTTCTCAGAAACCCCCCCATCCACCATTGTATTCGTTATATGGAATACGACATTATAAGTTCGAAGTGTAAACTAATTTTTCATACTTCGAATTCTTGAAAACAAAACTAAATTTTCAAATCACATATATTGAATTTTTCATTGGAACTGTTTACTTGTTTTTGTTTGTTTTTAGTTAAGCACGAAGCTACACAAATAGCTATCTGTTCTCTGCCAGAAAATACCCGGTTTCAAGCGTAGTAAGTCCGTAGACATACCGCTGTACCAGTGGGAGTGGGGGGGGGGGACTCATCGGAACTAATGTCCCAGTTTCCTACGTAAAAAAACAAACTTTCTGATGTAGAACTAAACGAAACAAGATGTTTTTCGTTTTCTGCTGCATGATTATCATCAGTATGCTAAAATGGGAGATTATACACGCGATATCCAACTCACCAATAAGCTTCTTGAAACAAGAAATGAATTATATCCAATTTATTCATCCTTCACTGGTCGGGCAAAGTGGTTATACGACTGGATTGTGGATCCGAGATTCCGTAGTTCGTGCCCTGTTATCTCCAAAAAATTGCGCTTTATACTTCGGTTCCGAGTCCCTTTGCGCGAAATTCAACAAACAGCAATATTCACGGGTCTTAAGCCCTTTACGATACGGATAGCAGAAGTTATGACACTCAGTTCGGGCACGATACATGCGTAGACCACCCATGGTGGATTTCGGACAAGCCACATAAGAGGATAAACGTAGAATTTTACACTTGGCCAACTTTATGAATAGGAAATTTCACAACCTGCTTTGTTTGGTTTTAATGAGCCATAAACCGTCATTTGTTAACTCGAAATACCGTGTTATTGATTTAATGGAGAACTAACGGGTACGATGTCAGCTGTGACTGAAAAATGAATTTTTAACTATAATTAGCTGAAACAAAACTTCAGATATTTTTTTTTTTTCATCTAAGTGCATTTTGCTCTAAACAAAAGTTTGGTTTGTTTGTTTGTTTTTATAGCAAAGCTACATTGGGCTATCTGCTGTGTCCACCGCGGGGAATCGAACCCCGTAGAAATTCCATAGACTTACTGCTGTCCCAATGGAGAACACAAAAGTTTGGAATATTTCTTATATGTTTTTACTATGTTACTCAGAACAGTGGCTTTGGATCTATTATATAGTCAGCTATTGTTATCTAAAACAATACATTTGGATCTTTTGGATGTTTAATCAGTTTTTCAGTTATCAAAAGTGTTGGTTCTTTTGGTCTTTAACTTTAAGCAGTATTTCACTAAACAGAGGCTTTCAATCTTTTGAGTATTTAAATAGTACTTCACTAAACTTAAATTCTGGATCTTTCCAAGCATTTTATTTCTGTTTCATCCAGAATTATTCCTAACAAAGATTTGGACTTTTATTTTGCGTATATTTACGTGATGTTGTCTAAGAAATAAGATTTTACTAGGATGCAAATGTTGCAAAATCGTGAAATACGCGAAGCACCTGTCTTGTATAGACAAGTAAAAACCTGTGGAGTAACTAAAAACAGGTAGATATGTCCATTTCCTAAGTTATATATATATATAACAATGGGAATTTGTATCTGCAGCTTTTAATTTCACGAATTGTTTTTATAGTTTTAAAAATCACTTTTTTATTTACAAAGGATTTATATTGATAATCTTAAATGTGGTATAAACACTTTTTTTGTACTTTCAAAGGCTTAAATTTCTTTCTTTTTTTTTGTTTCATTCAATCCTATGAAGTAGTTTTCTTTGCTGAAACACACCATATCAGTACAACTTTCTTCCTAAGCTGTTTATAAAACATCATATTATTTTGATCCTGAGTGTAGAGGACTTGTATATCTTATCATTACTGGACTAGACTTAATTAAGCAAAAATGGATGTGCTGGGCCAAGGGATCATCGAACCGGCAGCTAGGGACATGTTATTTGCAGATAGCATAGTCCTCATAGATACCACCAGGGAGGGAGTAGAGCAGAAATTGGAGAGATAGAGGAGAGCG
>NW_013665665.1:438358-447021 GCF_000517525.1 Limulus polyphemus | reverse complement strand
AATGGAAGGATTGCGTGGATGGAGATATTAGAGAGAAAGGCCTTGTTGGGGACGAATACGAAGACCGAGGAGAGTGGAAACGTGCTGTCAAAAATAGCGACCCCGTATAGATACGGGAAAAGCTACAGAAGAAAAAAAATCCGTTTACAAAAAACTGTAACTTTGAACTTAATATAATTTTCTATAATGTTGTGGCAGTGTTTATCATATCACAAACGTCACAATCTCTGGTGATTTTTGTTATTGAATGTACTTACTATAATGTATATGGACTTCTATTTTCCGTAGTTACGTAGGGTTGGGTTTTCTGTGTTATGTTTCCTAATTATGATGTGATTGATAATATATTTTTATATTTTGAAGTTCATTATTCTTAGTTATTTATTTACATGCCAAATTTTCATTGGGCAAGTGTTTCATTTTATTTTTGAATGCTTGTTTGTTTTGTTTGTAGTTAAGCACAAAGCTACATAATGGGTTATCTTTGCTCTGCCCACCACGGGTATCGAACCCCGGTTTCAAGCGTTGTAAGTCCGCAGACATGCAGCTGTGCCCCTGGGGGCGTTTTCGAAAGCATTCTAACACATTCGTTTCCTTCATTGAAACAAGCTTTTTTTTATTTTCATACAGCATCGGCTCCAGCTATTTTTTTATCGGGGGGGGGGGGTCAGTCAGGCATATATAATGGAACCAAATCTAAAATAAACCTAAATTAGACTAATGCACACTAGTAGCTCGGGGAAGCCAACAAAATTTCAGATGGGGTCAGCCTCCGCCAGTTTTCATACCTGTTTTCATACTATTCATGGATATTTCAGATATGTAAATTAGGATATAAAAAAGATATATGCGAATCTATTTTTCTCATTTATTATCAGCTTATTAAAACCGCCTATAGTCTCAATTTTTCTCCATGCATTTTACGTTCCAGGCAAAACAACTTGAACGTCACGTACAGGAGGGAAGATCTTAACCATTCTTACTCTCTAAATATTCGGTGCCGAAAGAACCTCCAAAGAAATATGACTCCCATTCTCTTTGTAGGCGGTGAAAAAAAAGTGATAGAAATTGACGAAGCATCAAGGGAAGAACTCCTAGGGAAGAAAAGAGACAATGGATCGCTTTTAGGTAAGGTTTTAAGCGAACTGACTGAATAGTATAGAGAAGGTTGTTGCATGGAGAAAAACGAACAGAATGATTTTAACTAAATCTCTTAGTAGCTCAGTCCAAAAGAATAACAGCAACATATTTTTAGAGACACGGATCTGAATAAAATATGAAAACTCGCCGTTTATAAACGGATTATTTGTTTCTTTTATTATTCCTTTTTTCTTTATTGTCACATATAAAAAGACATTTTCATTTAGCGCATCCTGTAGATTTTTCCTATTATTCCTAGAAAAAAATTAACTATTGTATATTTAACTATTGATGTAAGATTATTTGAAGTTAAGCATTTGAACAAATAACGTTAGTCACCTGGTTAAATTATTGATATTCTACGTCTTGCTATTGAGTTTTTTTTTTCATTTTCACATTCATATGCATATATATGTATTTAGTTTTTAATCCCAGTATATATATATATATATATGGTCTGATTATTGTCCATCTCTAAATTCCTCTTTCTTTCTTCTTTACTTTTACTCAAGCAGTATCTGTCAGCCTTGTGTGCCCGAAACCTTGACTCAACCTGGGTATATTAAACAGGTGAGCAAAGTTTCAGGTGTGTTGGGCTGGCTAAAAAGCTGCAATCAACAGATTAAAGAAAACACAGAAGTTACACATTTAGTATTCCGTAAGATAGATAGGTATTTCTCTAGAATAATAAAACTTGAAGAGATAGGCATAACACCGTCTGCCATATTTGCTTAGCGGTTTTTTTTATTGTTGTTGTTGTTGTTAATGATGTGATGATATTACAGTTTCAGTATTCGTGTTGATTAATTTCTGTTGTATTCTCATTGCAGAAGTAAATATAACTTTCCTGGTTTGGCTCTAGGTCGTGTTTCTAAGATATAATCTTTTCTGACTAGGCCTTTTTTAACATAAACGTTAAAGAAAAGACAGTCATTAGTAGAGGAAAAACCTCAGAAGGAAACAATTTCAAGATTTCTACATAAGAAATAATTTCCTTGGTTCTTGACCTCTTCTCGGAAAGTTTGTCACTAACGTCTTCTTCATGTTTGGGAAGTCACTTTCCAAAGTAAAGGTAACTTACTTTGAAATAAGATTGGTGATCGACAAAAAAAAAGTATCTGTGTTTGCTAATAGTTCGTCGTTTGGAGGAAAAGTCTCCCAGGAGCTCAGCGCCAGCAAATAACCCATCGTATAGCTTTATGCTTAACAACAACCAAACTCTGGGAAAACGGGTGTCAAACGAAGTGAGAGTTCTTTATTGGAACACTGTAGCTGGAAAATTAACCGTTATCCCTGTTAACCATGAGACGTGAGTTTTAATATTTCATTACTTATCTAAAATTTGAAACCTGTAAACTTATGAAAAGGTTAAAAGGTAATAGCCTTTGTTCATGTTGGTACAAAATTTCAAACTCACAGATTCAATGTTTCAGAGGAATGAAACATATGCGTCTATGACACGGAGAGAAGTGAGTATGCCTTTAAAATATGTTCACACTTAATCTGTTCTTGTTTTTGGTCGATGGTGTTAACATTGACAATACTGAGTTCTCTTAAAAGTAGTTTTGAAAGTTTGTTTTCTGTTCTTGGTTATAGTGGAAAATAGGTAATTTAATGAAGAAAGACCAATGATAAAACGAGAGCACGAAATAATACGCTAAAGTTGCAATCGTCGATGAGGCATGGCCTGTCAGGGAACAGTTGCAATCGTCGATGAAGCATGGCCTGTCAGGGAACAGTTGCAATCGTCGATGAGGCATGGCCTGTTAGGGAACAGTTGCAATCGTCGATGAGGCATGGCCTGTCAGGGAACAGTTGCAATCGTCAATGAGGCATGGCCTGTCAGGGAACAGTTGCAATCGTCGATGAGGCATGGCCTGTCAGAGAACAGTTGCAATCGTCAATGAGGCATGGCCTGTCAGGGAAAAACCGAAATGCGTGGAATAAAGTTCCTGTAGCTTCCCTCACCCACCTGAAAAGTTGTCTCAACCTTCGTTTTGAAGAGGTGAGCAAAGTTTCAGGTGTGTCAGAGGAGCTTATCTTCATCTATTCATCCCAGTGGAAAATAACCATGATCATGTTTTGTCCACATCACTGAAATTAGGTTTGTAAATTAACAGTTTACAAGAATAAAGGAGAAGAAAGAATTCGTAGAGTTCTTTTTAAAACCAATAGCAGCAAAAATACATGTGAATTTTCGTCTTTAATTTGAGTGAATACGTTGTTTAAATCACATAAAACTCTTGAACTTCTTGACAATCAGTCATTCACTCTAAACCAGGATTTACAATAGTACCGGCGGTACCAGGTTGTCGGTACCGGTACTCGAGCATCTCTAATCATGTGACTTTAGCAGTTAGAAATTTAACTATTCTTCCCAGTGTGTTCTCGTGGGAATTTTTTTTCACGTCAAACTAAATTGTCAATTATCTGTAAGCCCACATGGTATGACGGCTATGGCAACGAATCATTTGAAATCTAGGCTTTATATTGGCTATAAATATAATGGGATTCGGCCTCAGAAAAATCTATTTGGAAATTGTAAATTCGAAAATGTCAGAGGTTGGCATGGAAAGTGGTTTTTGAATTTTCATTGATTGCTCTTTAGCCCCATAAGATTGAAAAACATAAATCTATAGCTTCAGAATATCAATGACGAATATCTTATGTTACATTTCGTAATTTTCTAGGGGTGGACAAATAAATTCAGAAGAGGAGACGGCTCAAGAATAAATATCCAAATTCTCACACTAAGGGAATTTGAGGTTGTTTTTAAATATTTCCTTATATAATTAAGAACTTAAAGCTTATTTAATATTGAAATTTGATTTATTATCTATGGTTTGATGTCAAGTTTGTTCGTATACCATGATAATTAAGTAGTTTAATCAAATTTTAAATGTAACTCACTAAAACGTCATGACATGCGCAGTTTTACCTGCCCAGATGCTAAGGGTTAATTACGCACGCACCTACCTAACGTGCAGTCAGTCACGTAGGCACATTCTCGTTCTCTTCCAGAGTGTGGGAGCCACCAATTTCCCATATTTCATGCTATTACTGATTTTCACGCTGAGATTTGCTTATCGACTGAAGTATGAACTCAAAACTACCACATCAAACATTTATAATTCTGTGAAAAACGAAGCTGAAATGCCAGAGGAGGCGTTCGGTCAAAACTCCGAAGATGGAACATGTCATAACAGATATTATATACCAGTACCGCCGGTACTGACAGCTCGGTACCTGTACTGGTACCGACTGCAAACCCTGTCCTAGACCAAGTGTTCTACATTCATACCGAAATAGAGTTTGACTTTTGAACTTCCTAAAGAAGACACGGCCTGCATCTAATCCTAAAACACAATTGTATAGTCATTATTTTTGAAAGTTCTCAAATAATATGTTTGATAATAGACTGTTTATCTAAAAAACAAATGAAGTTTGATGTTACTTTTAGTTTTGTTCTTTGATTACATTTAATTTCATTACAAAAAGGCCCGAATGAATAGTAGTTTGTATATAGATAAATATTGCTTTACTTGACATTTGGCACTGTTGTATGAATATTCTTTACATATAGATACGTATTACTTTACTTGACTTTTGGCACTGTTGTATAAAGTTTTATATGGAGAAAGAGATACGTATTAATTTACTTGACATTTGGCACTGTTGTATGAATATTCTTTACATATAGATTCGTATTACTTTATTTGACTTCTGGCACTGTTATGTAAAGTTTTATATAGAGAGAGATACGTATTAATTTATTTGACATTTGGGACTGTTGTATGAATATTCTTCACATATAAATTCGTATTACTTTATTTGACTTTTGGCACTGTTATGTAAAGTTTTATATATAGAGAGATATACGTATTAATTTACTTGACATTTGGCACTGCTGTATGAATATTATTTACATATAGATACGTATTACGTTACTTCACTTTTTGCACTGTTGTATGAATATTATTTACATATAGATACGTATTACGTTACTTCACTTTTGGCACTGTTATGTAGAGTTTTATAGAGAGAGAGAGATACGTATTAATTTACTTGACATTTGGTACTGTTGTATGAATATTCTTTACATATAGATACGTATTACTTTACTTGACATTTGGTACTGTTGTATGAATATTATTTACATATAGATACGTATTACGTTACTTCACTTTTGGCACTGTTATGTAGAGTTTTATAGAGAGAGAGAGATACGTATTAATTTACTTGACATTTGGTACTGTTGTATGAATATTCTTTACATATAGATACGTATTAATTTACTTGACATTTGGTACTGTTGTATGAATATTCTTTACATATAGATACGTATTACTTTACTTGACATTTGGTACTGTTGTATGAATATTATTTACATATAGATACGTATTACGTTACTTCACTTTTGGCACTGTTATGTAGAGTTTTATAGAGAGAGAGAGATACGTATTAATTTACTTGACATTTGGTACTGTTGTATGAATATTCTTTACATATAGATACGTATTAATTTACTTGACATTTGGTACTGTTGTATGAATATTCTTTACATATAGATACGTATTACTTTACTTGACTTTTGACACTGTTATGTAAAGTTTTATATAGAGACAAATACGTATCGCTTTACTTAACATTTGTAACTGTTGTATGAATAGTTATTTATAAATAGAGATACGTATTGCTTTACTTCACAATTGGCACTGCCGTCAAGTGTTCTTTTAAAAGTGCAGTTCTTTTCTTTTAAAATGATATTTTGAGAAGAAACTCGTACAAGATGAGGATTACAGTGCAGCAGAGTTTCAATTGGAGTCTGGTAAATATTACATCGATACATAAGTCTCCTTATTATAGGTAGCCTAATAGTCTAATAATTCTGAACACACTATCTTTATATCAAATAATATTCCCAGATAACACAGTTTGCTTCATAAAATTAAAGAGACTTTTTGGGCCTTAGTGGGATCTAAAGACCAATTTGCATGCTTTGTTAGCATTAGATATTGGATATTGAACATATTTCATGCAGAAACAAATATTTTAAGCATCTACGTCATTTACTATGATAAGGTATTATCATTGCTAACGTCTTATGCGAGTTTGATCATATGGGTTGTGCTGAATATAAAAATAGTAATATTCGACAAGCATAACCAGAGAGGAGAATGTCAATAATTGTTTCGAATTTTTGTCGATAAATTGCCTATTTGTTATAAAAAATCATGTGTTATAAATGTCTGTTTCAATTCAGAATAAATGGTTTTTGATTAACTTCTCCCTGGTTCATTTCCTTTGAAAGCATTACCTTTACTTGGTTGCATGATCTCGTAGACTTTGAATAAATAATATTTACTTCATCTGCATGTTGTTGCTATGGCTTGTTGTGTTTTTGTTTCCTAGGAACGGTATTGAGTAACATCGCACTTTATACAGCAACATGTATCTTTAAAAGACATGATAAATTACGCCGGAACAACAAATTCACCAAAAATCTACGGGGAAAAAAAGGTGAAGAATTTATCTCATTGAAAGAAAATATTCAGATCACCGCATAAACTCCGCGAAAAGAAAGATTTAACCTACATGATATTTTGCTTAATATAATACTTGTCTTCTAACTATCATGCAGTTTACTTTTTGATATGCTGCGTCTAAATTAGGATATGATACTTGAATAACTACAAGACAAAAATAGTGAAATATATATGCGTTTAAATAAGGAAACACCTGCGACTCTCTCTTGATTCTGTAAGAGCTCCGAAGTGGAATCGTGAGCTGCAAAATGATTTACTGAGAAATCAGAACTTTTCAATTCCAATATTATGACTACATAATGAGTGAACTATTTGAAATTCAGAGTAAACTAAATTACAGTGGTAAAAATTTGGAAGTTTCTAACTTTCTGTTTTTTGATTAATAAAATATATTTGTACTGGTTTCCTTACTTCGGTAAAAATGCATAATAAATGAAATTATACCATTAATGAAGAAAAACGGTTACGGTTACATTTATAAAACTTACATCAAAAGAAAGTAACATAGAAAAAATAACAACTAGCAATAAAAAAAATGGATTTTTGGATGCATCTAAGAATTTTTTTTTGTATTTAAATTTTTGAAAGAAAATTCAAACCAAATTGGATCAAACGGGTTTTTTTTGTGCGTTTTTTAGATAAACAAATATTAGTAGATATAACATCATATGGGATATGTATTTATAATCAGAAGTCAAACTTCGTAAAGCAGCAAATGAGCACATTAAATCAAATAATAATATAATAATATCCGTACCACTACGGTACAAAAGAAGTCATTTCGAATTTTTACATAAAGTATATATGAAAGATATCCCGCCCCCCAGTGGCACAGCGGTATGTCTGCGGACTTACAATGCTAGAAACCGGGTTTCGATACCCGTGGTGGGCAGAGCACAGATAGCCCATTGTGTAGCTTTGTGCATCAATTCAAACAAAAAATATATCCCATTATTTATTTCTTTTCATAAAGGAAGACTGGCAAGTAACCTCATTTATACTTTATATAAATAGCATAATTAGTTTTATATTTTTAACGTTATTGGTTGATTCATTTAATAATATACTAATTTAATTTCTTAATTTTGGTACCCGTAATAAAATATATACATAATTTTTGTTAGTACTTTTATGGTTACTAAGTACAGTTGTTATCATATATTTAGCGTAGAGCTGCACAATGAAATACCTGTGCTCTGTCCACCGCAGGAATCGAACCCTGGATTGTAGCACTTACCACTGACCCACCGTATGTAACTGTATTTTCTCAAATTTTGTTTAATAAAAGCCATTGATTCAGAATTATTTCGTTTTTAAAATGGAATCTTAAATTCAAACATATTTACTTTAATATGAAATTACGCTCATGATTAATTAATTCGAATGATTATAAAATGCATAACTATATTATTGTAATATATCCTGCACTGAATTAGCAATAATAATACTACAGTATCTAATACTCACGCTCATTGTTTGGGTTAAGATATAAAAATAAAGAATGGTTCTGTTAATACAGATATTTTTGACGAATGTCAAAAATATGTTTTAATAAATCTGTAGACTTTCTTCATTTGATATTAACACTCTTTTTTCTTAATACAAAAATGTTATAATTGCACAATTACTGAAATATTTCATAATTTCTAATAAACTTGATTTTTTAGTATAGACTTTTTAGTTACAAGATTTAAATATACTGGTTTCGGCAACGTAATTTATAAAATATTTTTAGTATATTTAACAGTAAAACGACATAAAACATTAGAATTCTAAAATAATAAAACGAATAAAAAAAGTATTCAAACTATTAATGTAAGAACATTTATTTATATGAGTTACTTTAAAGTATGTCCAATTCGGCTCTCACTAGGCGTCAAGCTAATCTTAGGTGACGAACACGTATATATATATATATATATATATATATATCAGACAACATAAGTAGTTATTTAGGATTGTTGTTTGTTATTAAGC
>NW_013665665.1:434053-437403 GCF_000517525.1 Limulus polyphemus | reverse complement strand
TATATATATATATATATATATATATATCAGACAACATAAGTAGTTATTTAGGATTGTTGTTTGTTATTAAGCACAAAGCTACACAAATGGCTATCTGTACTCTGCCCACCACTGGTATCGAAGTCCCGGTTTCTAGCAGTATAGGTCTGCAGAATTACCGCTGTGCCACTGGGGGCAGTTATTTAGGGTCATTAACACAATTTATCACCCACTTTAACAGCATATTGATCAACGAAGAGGTTTGGTGAAGTACTACTTTAATGGAAGTTGAAGAGTAAATTCCTGTTTTCTTACTTCTAATAGTAGTAGTTTCTAACTTATCTCCCTAAGACCGAGCAGATGCTGCCGAAAATTCAGATTTACCCATCAGACGATAACAGAGTCCGATAACATTTAAGTCTCTTTGCGCGAAAATTAATCCAAACCATGTAATTATCCACCTTTTATAATTAAACCGGAAGTTCCGTGAAACATTGTCGTTAGTTTTGAAACGGATTTCAGATCAACAAGTTCTGTTTGGAACCGATTTTTTTCAGTGTTTTGTTGTGAAGTCTAACAATTTGTTTACATCAATTATAACACAAAGATGGCGAATAGAAAAAGACCACCAAAACGTTTCACTGCTGAGAAAGCAATGAGTCTGATCAATCAGTTAGATGAAGGAGGGACGATAGTGATTCTGATCTTGAATATGACTTTGGAAGAGACTCTAGTGATGAAAGCAACTCAGAACAATCATTGAGACCCAGTTCCAGTGCTTCTCAATCAGCTGATCGGATGGGGAGCATTACTCCAACTAGAACCTATTGGTAGGAAGAGACCACGAAAGCGAGCCTCAGCTAGACCTGATCCACCTTCTAGATCAACGTCCACTACCAGAACCATGGATAATGATTGGGCTGAGTTAGATCTGCAAGATAAGTCAGTCACAAATAATGTCTTTCAGTTTTTGCCGAAGAACAGGTATGAACCTGGTGTACACGCTGACATCAATAATAACTCAAGGCCCCTCGACTGTTTCAGATCTCTGTTTACTGTAACGATCTCATCACTGCTATCAACAAGTAGCCATAGCACAATTTGCAAAAAAGCCTACTCAGCGACTGTCAAGATATTTGAACTGGACTCCCTTTACCCATTTTGAGCTGCTAAAGTTTCTTGCGATGACAACATCAGTGGTCATCAATAAACGACCTAACATTCGAGATTAATTCGCTACCCACCAGTCTCTCTACATACCATTCTATCACCAAATGTTCAACAGGGAGAGGTTTGAGGCGATTTACTCAATAATGCCTTATGTGGGTACACCTGATGCTGAATGGAAAATATAATTAAGAAAACTGAAATTTTATAAGGTATAATGATAATTATTATAAAATCACGAAAATAATTCCGGCAGAACGCACAAAAGAACTACAAGTGTAAAGAGTTAATCACCTTAGGTTTCATTGTGATCCTTAAACAGGTACATGGATATTATACAGGCTAGATTGTCAACTCCAGCTTAAACAGGCTCTAGCCACCATAATATCCATGTTAATATCCATGTACCTATTTAAGCTGGAGTTGACAAGGAAGCTAGATTGTCAACTCTAGGAGACAATCTTTATTCATCACTCCTAATGATCTGTTGATAATAATTTGTTTGTTAATATTTTTCCTTCTATTTCTTTGCTCATTTGGTTCATTAAGAGTAACTGCCTTCCCACAAGTGTGGACAGATAAACGATAAATTGAAGTTTACTATGTGAAATGTAATGGGTTGAGCTCCTATTTACTCCCAATGTTTAAGTTTAATTTATTTTTGTCTTAATTTGATTTCATATAAGAATTCCAAATAGTAGAGGCTCTACTTCTTGATATATCTCTTTTAGTATTACACATTTTATCATTCATACATTGTTGTTTGCGTCTTAATTTTGTTTGTCAGTCATTTTTGTGTGACGCTTTTTGTTTTAGGCCTAACTGTCTGTAATTTTGTTTTAAATGATTCTTTCTCTTTTCTTTATTTGCTAAAATTAGCATAATTTTGTATTATCTTTAATTTTTCATTATTTCACATTGTACTTCACAAATGTACATCAATCATTATTATATTTTGTGAACAATTTCTTAGGACGTATTCTGATCAACAGCTACGAATTCTGTATAATTCAATTATATAGTAACACGAAACAAGTGTATTTAAAAAAATAATACAATCCATTATGGTATATCAGGCCCGGCATGGCCAGGTGGTTAGGGAGCTCGACTCGCAATCTGCAGGTCGCGGGTTCGAATCCCCGTCACACCGAACATGCTCGCCCTTTCAGCCGTGGGGGCGTTATTATGTGACGGTCATAATTTCTGAGATAGGTAAAGAAGGACAAATGGTTGTTTAACAGACAGGAACTAATCATGTTCGTAAGCCATATTAACCTATACCCCGTTTCAATGCGTAAACGTTGATCATGTCTTCGCCATACTAAGGTATATGAAGATATCTGTGATTTTAGAAGACAACTAAAAGTAAAGAATTGAACTGGGACTTCGATCATTGATTGATTGGTTATTTGTTCTTTAGCAAAGCCACATTGGGCTATTTGATGTGTTCACCGCGGGGAATCGAACCGAGGATTTTAGTGTTATAGGTTCTTAAACGTACCGCTGTCCCACCAGGTAACTCGATTATTGACGAGTGATAAATATCTGTTCTGAACTACTATTGAATGCATTTTAATCGTGGAAAAACATATTCGAGCTAAAAGATAACCAACAGATCAACATTTGGCTTTTAATTTATTTCAAATTTTTGTGTTCCTTGGATTTATTCGTATTATTCTGATAATTTATATCACTATATTTACTTTGAGGGATGGTGTCGACTATGTTTAGGGATTATATAAGGTAGATTAAAAAGAAAAGCTTAAAATATACAGTGTAGTTTTGTAATCTAAGGAACTACTTATAATTTGGCTTTTATTGTCTGAGTCACTTTTGGTGTTTGTATATACTATTTACATAGTGCGAAGTACTGAATTCAACCTTGTTAATTGAGTTTCATGCATGTTATATATCGTTCGTTGTTAAAATAAAGATCGCTTAACGTAGCCCTAAGGAAAATTCTAATTTTATTCATTTTACGCACGTGTTTTCAGAATTTAAGGGTAAGAAGTTAATTATTAAAATTTAATTATTAAAAGTTGTGATAAAAATTAGTATAATTTGCATGGAATGGTATAATATTTTCCCTTTGACATCGCACATTAATTCACCGATACTTGTAGTTAATTTAAGAAAACCAATAGATTTTATATTCAGTTTACTTACTTTACTTGGTATTTCAATAATGATAAATTTGTACGTCT
>NW_013665665.1:430576-433053 GCF_000517525.1 Limulus polyphemus | reverse complement strand
AGTTTTTTTTGTGAGTGTAAAAACACTTAAATACACCAGTTCGATATAAGACAAATTACTCAGCCAAGGACCCTGAGCTTAGTTTACAATATAAACAGTTTCCTATTGAATCCAATTGTTAGTGCTTACATTTTACTTTTTAAAAGGTATTATAATAAGTGCTTAATTCATTTCTTTTTTCTGTACTTCGTGATTAACTTATAATTTAAAATTTTAGATTTGTGATTAACACAAAAACACTACGTTTATTAGTATTTGACCTTAAAAAATAAATCAAGAAGCTTTTTTAAGAAGCTGTTTACGAGCGAAAACAAATAACACTAGATGTTTACTAAATCAGTTTAATTTTTTTAACTTATTAATGTAAGTTGTAAAATCTTGAAAGGTTTATACCGTTATTTTAAAGTTTAGTTTATTGTTCTCTTTTATGAATAGTTTACAGCTAAAACTAAGAAAAAACTGTGGTAAGATAAATGTACTATAATTGTGAATTACAATTATATATATAACTTACAGTGAATACTCCGTACACGATTTACTTCCATATTTGATTAATTTGAAAAAATGATCTTCTTATATAAACAATATAAATATTATCAATATGCACAAAAATTTATTACATTAAGAAATAAAAGATAACAGACTTTTCGAAGACCTATCGAAACTCTTTCACAAACATTATATATTCAAGTTGTTATATGGTATAGCGATTATCAACAGAGTTGGAAACTAATCATTCATTTTCACTATTTAGAGCATTCTAGTACAACATTAAAGTTTGTGACAGAAATTCATGGTTCTCATAATATGCACAAACTTTATTTCATATTTATCGCCAATCTTAGGTTATATAAAACACATCTTTTGAATTATCAACCTGCAGAATTTCCTCTTGTCAAAAAATATTTTCTCTAAGCAGACAAATTTGACTTGCGGAAATCAAATATATAAAATATAGACCAGGTTCTGTAAACCTGTACTGATCATTGGGAGATATATTTCCCATGTGTATTTTTCAAGTAGTCTGAACATGAAATATTTTGCCAAACAGTCTTAGCTCTCATAGTCACATCAATTTACTGGGTTTTATACACCTAGGCAAAGTCAGAGAGTCTAAAGGAATTCGCGTAAAATATTTCCATTCATTTTTTATATTATTCCTTTTACTTACCTAGTTATATATATTTGAAATTAAATAGTGATTCTGTAAATTAATCAGACAGCTGCTGAAAATTCGCCATGATTTGATGGTCAGAACTTATTTCTGACGTATGTTAGCTACAACTGTATGCATAGATATTGATCGATGTAGTAATAAATTATGTTTCTGCACGCGCATTTATGAGACTATCAAAAATAACAATGTAATTCCACCCATATAACACTTATGTTCATTTGTTGTCGGAAGTATTTCACAAAACTTTTACGTGCATTAATGGGAAGCGTTGTTAACAGCTCTTTCGTGTTGTTTCGTCACTAACGCCTCGTCCTCGGTGTTTTCGGATTCCTATTGGTAACGTAATGTTAATGTTGAAGTCGAAGTCATTATTAATAAAATGTCGCCTTTAGATGAATAAAGTCCTGCTCTTTGTGGTCAAATCTGTAGGCTATAACCCTGGGCTTATGATTAATTACCACCGTAATAGCGACATTTTTGATGTTTAAACTTTAATTTATCTCCAATTATAAGAAAGATTTTGATATAAAATAGCTAATTATATTATCTATCGATTGAGAACAGAAAAAGGTATTCTATAGAATTCCTTCAATGTTATACCAGAGCTATTCCTAAAGGTCTTCATGATTTTCATAATTACCTATATGTGAAAAGTGTTATGCAGATAAGTCCAATGAACTTTAAGTACTAAGAAATTCATTGGTTTTCATAATTACATGTATATGAAAGTGTTAAGTAGGTAAGCCTAATGAGATTTAGGTAGTAAGAAAACCCATCATGTTACGAAGTTTTAAAAGTAATATTTGGCATTTTGTGTAGTTAATGTGAATAGCCTTTTGTACTCGTAGAACTAAATTTAAGCTTATAAAATAGTAGGTCATTCATGAGTTTCCTAATTTTCTCTGTTCGTTATAAATGAGAACTTAACACCTGATTTAATTAAACACTGCAAAAGGTGTAGAAGATTGAGGTGACACAGAGTTATTAGTGAAGACTTAAACATCGGAATGAATGAACATATATATACTTTGAAACGCCAGTTGCAGGCAGTTTCTTAATCAAGATTATTTGTTTTTCATTGTCAGCAATTTATGCTGATGGATATAACTGTTTTGATATTTTGTTGCACAAATTTTTAGACGAAAAATAATTTTATCTAACTCTTTTTTTTTATTAGGTTGGAGAGAAACCATTAAGTCTGGGAGGATGATTGATATATCATTTTTTGTTTGTTTTGAATTTCGCGCAAAGCTACACAAGGGCTATCTGCGCTAGCCGTCCTAATTTAGCAGTGTAAGAC
>NW_013665665.1:419658-430555 GCF_000517525.1 Limulus polyphemus | reverse complement strand
CACGGCTGAAAGGGCGAGCATGTTTGGTGTGACGGGGATTCGAGCCCGCGACCCTCAGATTGCGAGTCGAGTGCCGTAACCACCTGGCCATGCCGGGCATCCAATGATACTGAAAACTAGGGAAAAAAGGAACAGGTTTGCTCTAACAATAAAAAGAAATTCGATATCGTATGTAACGTTGGCAAAAGAGGGGAAGGGACGTGTTCATATAGATAAATCCAATTATTCCGTCATCAGAATTGTCTGATTAAAACTCAGAATATGTACAACCATTACTTTGTTGAATTTTAGTTCCAAACAATGGACTTAAATCACAGTGATTTGAAATAAATAAGACAAACACAAAATTATTACGAGTTAAGACATGATTTGAATTTAGAATAATTTAAAAAATTAAAATTAAGCCTCGCGGTTACCAAAGTAATAACAATACTAAAATTATATACTGTATTTCTACTACAACGTCTCGACACAATTTCAATAATAATTACAGAAACTACAGAAAAATAATGAGGTGGTGTGAAGCATCACAACAAAACTAATGATTGGTTTGTTTGTTTGTAGTTAAGCACAAAGCTATACAATGGGTTATTTCTGCCCCCCCCCACAGTATCGAAACCCGGTTTCTAGCGTTATAAGTCCGCAGATATACCGCAGTGCCACTGGGGGCCTAGTGATTGGGTGATACCTAAATACACTCGCGAATACATACAGTGATTTACATTTTGTTAGTACATGAACCTACTATTGGACTGTTCCACCTTTCAACTCTCTAAAACTAATAGAAATAGCATAGACTCCTTAAAATACTGGAAGGTGTCTTGTTCGATTGTACTATGACCTGTAATTCTTTCACAGATACTGACAGGTAAATATGGTGGCGAATTTGACATCCAAGTTCATCTCACAAAAAGGTTGAATCAGACTAAGATCTGTTGCTTGTGTAAGCCAAGGAAAATGACTGAAGAAGGTCATGCTCTTCAGGCTAATAATGGACAATACGAGTGAAGTGGATTGTTCCACAGTTGTCTTCAATAAACCAATAAAAAGCCTAATTTCGTGGGATAGATATGTTTGGAAATAATGTTCGAATACATTCACCTTTTCAAAGAAACCAAAGGACCCAACTCCTCTGGCTAGAACCATAATATGACTATATAAATTCATTTATAGGAGTCACCTAATACATCACATGAATATAATAATACATTAACTTTTTTTCAAATGCATGGAAGGGGAACCCTAATAATGCATTAATTAATATGTGATATATATACTCAATTAAATACTGAATCCTTATTTTTTTTTCTATTTCATTTTTATGTAATCGGCATATTGATGTAAATGTATAACCAATTTTTTCTCACTTACCTCTTCGGCACACACACACATAATTTTATTTGAAATTAATTTTAATATAATAAGCAGACTAAAATATGATGTAATCATTTTGGGAACCGCCCAAGAAAGGAGGGTTTGAGTGTTGTTTTATGGGATACTGATAGATACCTTTTAGCCTAGGAAGCAAAAAGCCCTAACTGTCACCTTTATAGCTCATCTTTTAAGTTTATTAATAAAGACAAAGATGTTCGCGCAGATAATCTCAGTAGTAAATATGGAAAAGCACTTTTTTTACATAAAGATAGAATGATATTTAAAATTTTTATTTTGCAGAATGTTTTAAAATTTGGTTGCCCTAGGCTACATGGTTATACACATTTAAAGAATATGATCAAAATGCCAGTTTTCAAAATCGATACGGTACCGAAGACGTTCAGTCCAAATCCCTCCACGCGTTCGTCAACACTCGGTGCCATTATCTAAAAAAAATTGCAAAGAAACAAGAAAAGTGACATTATTTCTTCAATTTTACAATGGGAAACCCTGTAGTTTTGATAAAAAAATATTGGTAAATGCACTTGCAAAATACCAGCACAATACTAATGATTTATATATCCTTGCACTCTATGATTTTATTCAAATTATAAATTCTATAAACACTGACTTTCACAAAACAAAATAAATACTGGTATAGAAAAACTGGTCGAGAGATATTTATAATAATTAAGTTTTTAATATTCTATCTCGATGGTTTAAGGCATCTCAAATAAATAAATAGGGCTTTAAATACATGGAAAACGCAGGGCTGTCACGAAATTAAATTTATATATTGAGCCAAAGATACTAAGAATAAAAATATAATTAATAGAACACAGAAAGGGTTAAGTCGGAATATGAAAATATGACTCAAAACAACAAGCCAATCAAGATGTTACATACTTACAGGATGAATCTTACAGAAACTTTGCCAGGTTTAAGAAAACAATTGCATGGATGTATCGAGGCTGATGTCTTATCCAACCTATTTTCTAAGAAGATTTTAGATTCAATTAACTAAACTGGATTTTTGTTTCTGGATTACCAAAAAATTGCTTTTGAAGTATATTTAGTTAGAAAAGAACGTTGTTTTTGAAACTTGGGAACATTTTCGAAAAGCTTTTAAGTTAGTTTCAAATAAACTGATGGAACCTTTAAGTTGAAAAAAAATTACTTGTTATTGTCATCAACAGATAAAAGATCAGTTTTTGATTTATTGATATCATTAACTGAATCCCAGGAGAGTCGATGTTTTTAACATTTATATTCTTTATTTACATCAATAATAGTTATGGAAAAAAAATCATTCGCATGAATTCCGCACTTGTTGATGATGCTAAAATTCTGGAAAAGTCTGAAACTATTTACTGTACATACTTTTCTTTAAAGTCTGAAAGTGTTAGATGAATGTTCAAAAAATTGAAAGTTAAGATATTTCCGGTTTAAATGCCACAAGCTGACGAAATCTTGAAAAAACCTCTGATTTCGAGCCGCTTTGACAAATTAAATTTGTTTCGTTTGTTTTTTAATTTTGTGCAAAGCTACACGATGGTTATCTGTTCTAGCCATTCTTAATTTGGCAGTGATAGACTAAAGAGAAGGCAACTAGTCAACACCACTCACCGCCAACTCTTGGGTTACTCTTTTAACCAACGAAGAGTGGGATTGACTGTCACGTGATAACGCCCTCACGTCTGAAAGGGAAAGCAGATTGCGAGTCGAGCGTCCTAACCACTAGACCAGGCCAGGTTGATAAATTAAAAGAAACGTGATAAAATGCATCTTCAATTAACTTGTTTTTTGTTGTTGTTTTTTTAAACAATTATATCAAATTGTTGACATAAGATCGTGCTTTTGTAGTAAGAAAATAGTAATGATAAACAATTTGTAATACAAATTTTGCTTTTAAGGATGAAACAATTTGACGTATGTCGAACTAAAGATTATATTTTGTATCATTTTATAGAGTGTCTGGCTACATAATTACTAAACTGAAAAGTAAAAAAGAGCCTTATTGCTTTGTGTAAGAATCTGGCTAGAACTCATTTAGAACAGTGTTTCTAATGCATAATAAAGTGTAAAAAATCTCTAACAGATTGATTTTGTTTAGATACCTCGTCTTGTTTAAAAATGTTTCAAAAATCTATCTTCTTTTTTACAAGAAAATTAATTATTTTTGATATGATTCATTTACATAAGCGACAGTCCTAATTTCAATAAGTTTGGAATGGAATATTGATTATCGCAGCTACCAGTATTGACTTATTTTTACATAGAATGATTTTTCACCAAAGATTTATTACTTATTCATAATTGAAGCGGAATTTGCCAAGTTGTTGTATTCCCTCTTAATTTTATTAGATAAAAATGTGAAAAAAATACAATTGCATTTAGCTTTATTGATGAAAAGTAAAAGTAAATAGTATGTTCAGGAAGCCCCTAGATGACTTCAGTAGAATGTTTTGTCTTCAAAGTCGATTTTTATATTAAGAAGTAATTACGAACGTTCGAGTCTATAGAAGACATACACACTGAAAATTATTTATTTTGACTTCTACATTTCTATCTCAAACATTATATTAAAACGATTTTGTCAGGGTATAAATACGCGTACAAAATGTAGTTCGAGTTAGTTATATAGTACAAGACATAGTTAGTTAGATAGATAGATAAATCTAGACAGCGTGATTGTGAGTTTTGCCATAAAGAATGTATAATGGCGACCCTTAAAGTGAAATTATCATAGATTATATTGTAATAACAGAGTATAGAAAAACAATTCGTCCTGTCAGTTGGGTTCTAAAGTAAATGAACCAGCATGTGTGGACTTTGACAAAAAAAGACAATTATTTAAAGCTCTGGATACAACTGCGGTAACCAACAGCGAAACGAAATTTGTATATACATTTAACTTGTTTTAATATATTATTTTAAAACAGGAGGAGTGTATGTTGTTTGTTTTTATTTTTGAAATTTATCGCCAACAAATCACAGACACCTACTGTAAATAATCCAGCCCATTCTCACATAAAAATTTGACAACATCTTTTGTTTTGATACCTGTGGTGGGCAGAACACAGATATCCTATTGTGTAGCTTTGTGCTTAACTTCAAACAACAACAATGGTTAAAATAGAAAGAAATCCCAAATATAAGAATTCTGCATTTGGTTGAATTTATTTTAATTTGTTTTATAGCTTTTCTTTATACCAATTTTATCATTTAATTAAGTTTTAATTGGTGCTCATTTTAACTACAAAACATACTAAAGGGGCACTCAGTAGAGAGCATACCTCCGCCACGCAGCGTTGATCATATTCGGCTCCCAAGAAATACGAAAATATGTTCGTATGTCCGTTCTTATCAACTGACACAGACCATATTTGGCTGGACAATGATGAATAATATTCTACATATGACCACCAAGTTTCATCAAAATCCGATCATTTTTTTGACTGAGTTATGGAGCAAAAATCGTGTGAAAAATCGGTCCCCATGTTAACATATAGGATTTCTTTTTTTATTGTCGTGACCTTGCTATAACCTTGACCCTCAAAAAACAAATCATTTCTAAGTTCGGTCATCGTCCAAATGAACACCAACTTTCGTCCAAGTCCATTCAGCTGTTTTCGAGAAATCTTGCTGACAAAACGTACAAACAAACATACACTCAGGGGTGAAAACATAACCTCCGTCCACCTTCGGTGACGGAGGTAACAAAGCATTACTACACAAAATGTTAGTCGGATCTTTTAGTTCAGTGTTATTTTTTAATGTTATTATTTTATTACCTATAATTGCTAAAGCAAGGCTGTACTAATAAAAAATATAGGATTATCTTCATTAGAGTATGCTAACTTTTAAATATGCAATGCCCATACAGTCATGATTTTTTGCTCTTTAAGAACAAAAGGAGCGAAATAATAATTATACATTTATAGGAGTGAATTACTGATACAGAGATTTTATTTACAAATGTTTGTATTCAATTAATCTGATGGTATGAATTCTCAATCCTTTATCAACACGGATTTTAATGTTGAAATCATACCTCAACCACGCCTACACATTCCGTGTGCACTAGTGCAACAGCATCTGAGATGCAGAGATATACAACTAATGTATTTCAAATATTAACTCAAAACAGGAAAGCATTTATATGGAAAAAAAGTGAAATAGCAGCGTCCACCCAACATGTCAGAGAACGGAGATCATCGGGAGTAAATTACATTTAACGTAAAGCATTTGTGTGTAAAATTAGAAGGTTGTTTTTTTTTCAGTGTTAATGTATGTCGAATAAAGAATTGTTTTTAATCATCAAAATAATGTCGACATCTTTTTTATTATTGTTTTTAGTTTTTAATCACGAGCACAAGAACAGCTTTGTGTATTTATTTCAAAGGAAGAATGCTAATGAAAGTCTAAAATTATCAATATCTGATATGAATGAAAATTTGCACAAATGTAAATATGATGAATCGTTCATGACATGTTCTAACTTCCCAATATGGCGGCCACCAACATGTGCGGACCCAAACGTTAATCAGAATAAATATTCTATACTAATAATATCTGAAATAGTGACAGAAAAGTTATATAATCATTAACAAAACCGTTAATATATCAACTAATATAGATATATAGAGGCTTTGCTTCATCCTACTTCATTAATGTGACTCATATACAGAGTGAGTAGGTAAAATATCATTATATCTATTTCAAACCAACCTGAGTTTCACTTTATTCACCCAGCACTCGGAAGAATCTTCATCAATGTCATATTTAACCACTTACATCGCTCTCGTTTACGGAACCCCAGTCTTGATTAATTGCATCAAGACACGTTGTTCGTGTGATGCTGTAAGGGGATGGATATGAGTTCTGGTCATAATGGCAAGTGCAATACATCGGATGCAATATCAGCACAACATTGCATTGTCCTTGCCACTGAGCGACACTAAAGATGCCACTTTAAATGATCATACGATGTTGTAACATGGGAGATCTCTATGGAGTAATCCTTTCGGGCCACGTATCGTAGTTGAAGTTTTACCCGTAACAGACTACTTTCATACTTTTCAGGGACAACGACTAAGAGATATTACTGAATATATGGCCTCCTGTTCGGTTGATAAATGCTAATGGTGAAATCATGAATTTAGTCGCTAAAAAGTGTGGAGGAAATAGGCAATACATCAGCAACGTTTGCCTCAACATCCAAGTGGCAACGAGTATAAATTGCATGTCTGAATCACACGTGTGTGACATTAGTCGCCAGGGAAAACCTTTCTGGATGTAAATGCTGCTGGAAGTTCCACCAGTCCAGGTCACTGACGTTACTAAACCCTTTATGGGTGAAGCGATGCACCTCTTCTGGATCAGATATTATGTGTTTTACACTATATTTCGCCATTTCCACACATGATTTGCACTTTAGGAAGTTCGGCAATGCAAGCTCTTCGTGAAGCATCATATTTAAAATATAAACTCACTATTGATAAACGTTTCATATGCACAATATTCCTTCTAAATATCACCCCCGACCTCCATAGAGAACCATTCCAAATCAGGTATGTCATTTTCTTTATACTTGATATTTTAAAACACACCTTTGGAACATATTACTTTCAACGTGTTGTATACAACATGAGGTTTTGCTTCTGTTTATGTCAGATAACATGTTTAAGTGTACATATAACAGCGTTGAAACCACATTTACATTACGTTTCGTAAGTGACGAGTCATTTCAAGTCCTTAATGACTCCCAGATTTTGGAATGTATATATTGTATATATTCTGAAAACATTGAAAAAATTCCGATTATGTACCAGAAATTTGAGTTCTTATAGGCATGTGATTATGTATAACATTATTTCATATTACTCGAATACTCTTTGTACTATAGATCATACTTCTTAAAAAAATCTCTGAATAAAAAAACACCATTCGTTTGTGTTAGTTCGGTGATTTTATGTGTAAAATAAATGATATTAATTTTCCATGGCTATGTCGATACATATAGTTGATTATACTTGTAAAATCGATCCAGCTTAACTGGAGAATCATGCAGTCTCTATTCCTATCATTACTGATATGCACCGGTAGGTTTTTGGCTAATGTTATCAAATGCTCGGCATTTTGTGATTGATTCAGTGAATAAATCTAACTAACTACGTACTGAAAATACAGCTAAAGAAACATCATTTCGTAAAGTATTGCCGTTACATATCACTAGTGTTCTTTAAACTTTTCCTACCGCGATAGAAAATTTGTATCGGTAAAATCCGCTACAAAATATTGACGTATATACTACCTACCAATAACTAATCAATTTCAAGGTTGAGACGGATGCTTTCGTTTTATAGCCATATTTACAACTGCCACTAAGAATCCTGAAAGACCAAAAACTGAAAAATCAACGAAATTGACAAATAAAACTTAAAGTTAAACAAGGAGCTTCATTAAACGATGATTATGTAAGTTGTATGGTAAAGGGAAATTCTAGAAACTCTCGTATTTTTGATAATGAGCGTAGAAAAACGTTTATGATTTTCATATAACATTATTTCTAATGGTAAGTAAATACAGCATACTACCAAAAAAACAAGTAATTTATTATTTATATATATATATATATATATATATATATATATATTTGCTTAGTCTGGAACACTGATGTGAAATAGTAGTTTTGCAGCTCAACGTTCCTTAAAAACAAAGATCAAGTCCTATTTCACAAGCACCATCGAAGACAGTTACACAAGTGTAAAAAATTTTTAAATAAAAAAATTAGGAAGTATGAAAGGGAGCACCATAAAATGTAAGGAAACAAGGTGGGAAATGGTGAGTAACATTACAACACTCGATGTTTTTTGACACGGTGCAACCTCAAAGTGGGTGTGGCCGTCGTTTCACCCATTCCTACTTGGTGTGCTTTTTGTAATTTGGTAATTGTTCAAACTAAATGAAAGGTGCATTTTGCTAAATTTCTCTGTTGTAAACAGATACATGTATGCAATCAAATTGCGTGACCTTAAAGAAATGTATTTCATGATAAGGAGGGTGTTTGATGTCGAAAGTGAGACAGGAAGCTTCAATAGTCACACTTATGGGAGACATTATAGCTATCTGACTGGTAAGGGGTGGGCCAAAATAATAGTATCAAAACTGCTGATATTTCTAAATTTCTAAATCTGTTGCGTATTTAGAAAAGATTAGCTACTGATAAAACTCAATTCAAATCATTGGATCAAAGTTCAAAGTAAAACACGAAGAAGGAATGGGCGGAATGATGGCTATACCCACTTTATCATCGTGTCAAAAACCACTAAATATTGTAATGTAACCCGCCCATTCCTACCTTGTTTCCTTATTTTTTGGTGCTCCCATTACTACTTCCTAATGTTTTATTTAAAATTATTTACAATTGTCTCAGCTTTTTTGGTATTGAGTCTCAAGAGTGACTGGGCTCTAGGCTTATCCTTCTCGTAGCTTTCCTTACAGCTATCTCTCGACATTTCCTGGCTTTTGCTGATATATTTGCTATAGTTTTTATTTCACCTAGCTAGGGTGGCACCCTTTTCTCTGGCTGAATTAATGGCTAAGGCTTGTTTCGTTATTCAGCATTCTTGTCTTTAACTTTATCTGTATTCTTGCAGGAATGCTCTCTTCACTGGGACAAGGAGTTCTCAAGGTTATCAACATAAGATTTTCTCCATTTCTCTCTTTGTGTTTCCTTGAAAGGCATATTTTAAAAACCGCACTGTTTCAAGAACAACATTAGATATCAGTAGGTCACATTTAACTTGAAAATAACGCAAAGTTAAATTATACAACTTATTCTTCTTGTTTTCAGTCCAGAGCACTCGAGCAAAGCCGTGTCAGGCCTCGGCAGTGGTAGCGTTCGTCTTCACGTCATAGTCCCCGACTACTATGATAGAATTGTTTTGTCCAACACAGAACCCTTGAGTCAGATGTATAGAACCGAAAACTTCGCTTTCAAAGGTTATATCATAGTTAGAAGCTAGATCTAAAGAATCTACGTATTCCCTTTTTTAACTAGCTGATACAGTGGCAGGCTGAGCACGTAACGCGTGCGCATAAGCATACATGTTACTTGTCAACTCACAGAGCATGATCATAATCACGAATATGGTTACTGGTGTATTTTTAGCTCGTTAGTAGTGTTGCAAAACTGTTATTGTTATTACTTGTTTTTACCAAGGTTATAATTAAAACTAAAAAAAAAAACGCTTTTAGCCAAGGTAGCGTAATTCAGTCATGTGCATTTAGATTTGCGTAAGATGAAGGCAGAAGAGAGTCATGCCTTTCCAACAACGTTGGTCAGTCAGTCAGATAGTTATATTGACAAATTTATGATTTTGTGATTTTTTTTTATTTTATTCTACCGACTTTCTCAAGAGCTTTGGTAGCTTGTTACTCTGCAGTTGGTTTGTTTACTACTCAACAGTGTGTGTAGAGTGCTTATAAAGTTTTATTTACATGCTGTTTGCAGTGTGTTTGAGATTTTAATTTGTATTGCACATCTGGCCTATTCCTACTATAAGTACTACCGTACTTATGATAAGGAGTAAAGTGAGGATGTATTTCAAAACCAATTTGTGTTTCGATTCATGTCCCTTAAAGTATTTTACATGTTCATTAATAAATCAATATTATTTAATTAAATTATAAATATAAGTATGCCTTTAATTGTTAGCATTGTTTATAATATTGTATGAATAAATCAGTATTGTTACAGAATCCTACAATATTTGGATTTTTTTTTAATTAGTAGGATGCGTTTTACTTTAAAAGTATTGTTAATTAACTGTATCTGCCTGGGAATTTTTGGACGACGTTTCGAATTGATAGCACAGATCTTCAACATTCAAATACAGTTTTTTATTACAATTCCTTTGATTATTTTATACACATTTCTCGTATCAGACTATTTAAATGGGGGCTCTTATAGCGTTGATATTTCACTAGCGCCTTAAAACGTCGTCCAAAACTTCTTGGATAGGTGCCTTTCAAGGATGTTTTGTTCTGTCTAAACCTTCTTTCTAGCAAGACGAGGAAAGTGGTAAGTTTGCGGGATTCATGGTTCGTGCCCATTTGGTACAGGAGCTTACTTCGCACTTCGGGGTCGTGGATGTGCTATAAGAGTGATGGCCAACTACCATTGTTCGAAAAGAAAATAGTTGGTAGTGGGTGTTCTTGACTACATTACTTCTCTCTAGGCTATAAAATCAAAACTAGGTACGACTATGCACAGATAATTCTTTTGTTTCATTGTGCAAAAATCTGAAACAAACGAACAAATTGATCGAGCGAACTTGAGCCTCTCTAACTCTCGAAACTGGGTAGTAATACGGTTCGCCAGCAATTTTAACTTAATTACTTGAACTAATAATGGCTGGAGACGGCTGGAATGGGTAATGAAGAAAAACTTTAATATAAGTTTAACATAACAGCAAATGTACATCAGTACCTGATGATGACAAAACCTTGTCGAAAC
>NW_013665665.1:393098-419481 GCF_000517525.1 Limulus polyphemus | reverse complement strand
TAAAAATAGGGTCAAGAAAAAATACTAAATATATATGTTTAAAATACTTATCATTAATTAAAATTCGATGACGAGGAACCCACTTTGAGACTAATAATGGCTGGAGACGGCTTGAATGGGTAATGAAGAAAAACTTTAATATAAGTTTAACATAACAGCAAATGTACAACGTTTCGACAAGATTTTGTTATCATCAGGTACTAATGATGACAAAATCTTGTCGAAACGTTGTACATTTGCTGTTATGTTAAACTTATATTAAAGTTTTTCTTCATTACCCATTCAAGCCGTCTCCAGCCATTATTAGTCTCAAAGTGGGTTCCTCGTCATCGAATTTTAATTACTTGAACGTTCCAAAATTACTCAGAACAGTTACCGCACACACACATAAAATCATGACACAAAGACCATAAATTCTACAATCTTTCAACATGCCCCCAGTGGCACAGCGGTATGTCTGCGGCCTTACAACGCTAGAAACAGGGATTCGATACCCGTGGTGGGCAGAGCATAGATAGCCCATTGTGTAGCTTGTGCTTCATTCCAGACAAACAAACAAACAAACAATCTTTCAACATAAGCTGTGGGTTGTACTGATTACGTTCTTGACAACACGAATTAGGCAAGAACTGAAATCCGACACTAAGTTATAAAACAAATTTTGATCGCAGAAATGACAGTTCTGATTCTACACAATCTGAGGGTAGCTAGTTCGAATTCCCGTGCCACCAAACATGCTCGCCCATTCAGCCGTGGAGGCATTATAGTGTCACGGTCACCAATCGTTGGTAAAAGAGTAGCCCAAAAGTTGGCGGTGGGTGGTGATGACTAGCTACCTTCCTTCTAGTATTTCACTGCCAAATTAGGAACGGCTAGCGCAGATAGTCCTTTGCGCGAAATTCAAAACAAACAAAACCAAACTCATTCTACTCATTCCATTTTTATTGTCTATATTATGCAGCTTCTTTTTATACCAATACCTGGGCGAGTATACCTTAATGGTTAGCATGCCAGACTCAATCAGAGAGTTCTTGGTTCCTGTCCCATTCTCCCTAAATCGTCTTTTACATCATCTGTTCGTTAGTGTGTTATAAGAGCGACGGTCAACGCTCACTATTCGATTAGTAGATACTGTTGACTAGCCGCCTTTCCTCTAGTCTACTAATTCAACATTAGGAAGGGCTAGTGCATCTAGCCTGTGCGAAGCTCTGCGCAAATATTCCAAACAAACATACCACTCACAACTAGTGGTATGTCCAGGTAGTAATATGATTTTGCCAGTTGGTGTTACGACAGTTAGTAGAAACTCCACAAATAAACCTATAATATGTTTTCATTGAATTTTACTGGGCCTTAACAAGGCGTACTTCAGGAACTAAAAAATAATAAATTCAATTACGTTAAAATTTTATAACTACAGAGATTTGGGAACGTTTTATTAAAAGGATTTATAGCCTCACCACGTCGTTAGAGTCTATGTCTATAGCGTAATATCCATTGCAAAAGGTTCCGTTATAAGACTGTTATGTCCAAAGCACACCACTCCACACAAGTGCTTCCCAACAATCAATCTACTATACAAAGATGACGGTTTCCCAGAGCCAGTTTCAACAATCCGATGGCACAGAAATCCATAGGAGCTGCGTACTGCGACTTGACCTATATATCATCATATGGAATAACATGAAAGCACGTTTCATTATCCAGCTCATTAAGGTATGCGACGGTTGAACAGGAGTTACAACTTGAAGCATTATCTTCATGAGTCCATACCCTGTTGGCCTCCTTTCCATACAGAAAACCTTTTTGATTATGTTAAGAACTTTTGTCTCGGAAACGTGGACGGGTTTTACTACTGAACTCTGTATTCGTGGATTTTCACTTGATATATGACACCGCACTTTGCTTACCACGAATGGTGAATGACTTATTGGAGATTTATTTCTGGACAGTCTGGTATCCCAAGATGATCCATATTACTTTGTGATCCAATGCCACTAAGAATGACATCTTTGTAATGGAAGTTCTAAATACCAGATCTGAGCACGTCTTTATGATCTTAGCGTATAAAAATGTTATGTACATACCCTTCCTAAAAGTGATCAGTTTTCGATGGCATCACACTACCAATGAAACGCCAAACAATGTCAAATGTAGTTCTAATATATGCCGTTTCATCATGACTTTTATATTGACTGCAGTGGTAACATAGCTTGCTAATTTGCATATTCAAAATCATTTTAATATAACGTACTCAGTCTTGTAAACTGGACTTCAAAATATGCAAAAAGAATTTATCAACAGTCATGTTGCTCTAACGAGGTACCACCTCGATAAAAAAAGACAACCATTTATAAATACAACAAAATAATTAATGGTAAAATTTAGCACGCTTATGCAGTTTTGACTACCAGAGACAGCAGAAGCAAAGAAAAGTAAAAAAACAAAAACAAATTTACTTGACGAAACTTTAGTTTCTGGTACACATATAACATTTTGTACGTTCCTACATTTTAAAACATTTCAAAATTATCATTATAAAGGACCGGAAATTAAAGAAGGCAGAAACATTGCGTTCTCGTACTTCTCCGTGCTGACATATATAAAAGATTGATAATTACTTCAGGAAAACCAACTAGTAGAAGGTGGAAATATAATGTCACCTTTGATAAAGCATGGATTTATCTAGATAATTTAATATAGTTCAAGCAATATTTCCTCATTCTCGTTGTTGAAAGTAATTTTGAATGGTACATCTGCAGAGCCTGGACACTTATTTGTTAAGAGAAAATAGATCCATGAATAGCTTCAAATGAGGAGAGCTTCTCCCAACGTCAAGGTTAATTTTCAACATTACAAACTGAATGAGCCAAATACAAAATCGTTTGCGCGTGAAAGTGCATCAAGACAGGATCTCCATGTCTACGTCAAAACGCGCTAGTGCATTATTATCACGAATCTATGAGTAAACAGGAAGTCAGAACGATTTACTAGTCAGATGCGTCTGTCAAAACATCGGATGCATCAAGTTTAATGGACTATTGTTCTTTTGAACTACTCAAAAGAACTCTAGAGTATAGTCGACCACGCACAGTTGAGAGGCTTTGGAAAACTTATAGGAAAGACTGAAATAACTTTACAGTTGTCAAGCAAAGCCTTCTTTCATGAAATATTCACGAAACTTCAAAAATCAAAATCATTCAAAACAAAAAAACATGAGAAACTATAATAAACTCAGAAAATTAAAAGTATGAAGACTAACATTAAACTTCATTACATACGAAGTTATACAGAACTACGTTTTGTTGAAAGTGTCTGTGCATGTGTATGCGTGTCTCAGTTACATCTAGAATGATCTAGTATGCACTAACCTTTCGAAATTCAAAGAAGAGTCCCCCCAGTGAGTCAGCTAAAATTCGGGGTTCGATTTCCCATTGTGAACAGAAGGCAGATAGCGTATTGTGTACCTTTACGTGGCAAATAAAATAAAAAACCTTTGGGTACGACCGTACGGGTTAACTTATGGTAGAACTCTGAATTTCGGAGGTGGCAAGCCGGGTTGGAACATGTGCAATATTACAAATATTAAAATATTTCCAGCACTTTAAGCTGTGAATGTGTTATAAAAGTGATAGTCAATCTCTTAGCGTCAAGGGTGGTTAGTAGAGTGCTTATAACACGCTCCCTTCCTTCTTGTTAGTAGATCAAAATTAGAGACGACGGCAGATAGACTTAGTAGCTTTGCCGTAAATACAAAATGCAAATACAACACAGAACTGTTATGTTTTCAGACATTTTCTTTCTGAGACTCGCATACTGACAGTGATCAGACGATTAAAGTAACTAACTTCAATCATGTAACAAAGAACTGTGACGCTAGTCATAATTACGATGCACTGATGTACTGTAATGTTCACTTTGTTCTTAAAGAAAATATTCGTTTATTTGTTTCTTTCTTTAATTTTGTTCAAAGCTAATCGAGGGCTATCTGCGCTACCTGTCCATAATTTTGAAGTAATAGAGTAGAAGAAAGCAGATAATCAACACCACCGACCGCTAAGTCTTTACCAAGAAATAGTACGACTGACCATCACATTATAACACCCCCCCCCCCCCAAGGCTTAAAGGGCGAGCATGTTTTAGGACGGGTTTCGATCTCGCGACCCGCTGATTGTAAATCGAGCGCCATAATCACCAGGATAAAAATGCTAGTTTGTTTTTGTTTCTTTTTTTTTCTTTTTTTTTTCTTTTTTTTTTTCTTTTTTTTTTCTTTTTTCAAATTCAACTTTGAACCTCTTTCTTCGCCTACAGTTGATTTTTGAAAGTTGTAACCCATAATGCTTTTAACCATCTATAAAACCTAGATAGAAACAAATGATGTTCATTTTTGTGATATTAAAAGTGTAAGCTGCTTTTTCATAACCAACTTTGGATATACCAACTAAACTAAACTTTAAATAAGATATCATTAAATAGTATTTTCATAATATTGACAAATCACATCGGATCAAAAATTACTTTAACCACACAAAAAATAATAATAATAATAACCCGATTCACAGATATTATCTTTAAGCCTAAGAATAAAGTATATTCAATAAATCTCATTAAATACCTATATTAGAAATTTAATGTAAATTGTTTGATAGATATATATATAAGTAATAAAATATTTTGCAAAAATTAAGTATGATGTAGAGATGGCAATGCAAAAAAAAAATATCTCTACGTAAGTGGCCAGTAAATACTTAGTCAATCTTACAAGCATATGATTATTAGCCAGTTTAAGATTGTATAGCACTAGTCAGTTTAAATGCTTTTATTCAAATCTGAATTCATGCAACTGACGGGAATCTAACATTTAGTTGTAGATAAAAGTTATAGTTGGAAAGATTTGGCTACTTATTTAGTGACTTTTGTATGGTTTTGTGTATTTATGTAGCACCTTGTCAAATGCTTTATGAAAATCCAAATACACCAAATCTACACCCTACGTGATGGTAAATAGTTTATATTTGACATAAAACTGATACATGTTTGCTGTCGTGTTATCAGAAATGTAATTAATTAGTTCGTTGTATTTATTCAGCTTGAACGGATATTAAAACTACGACATATAGAACGTCCCAGGTATTATTCTGAAGTAGTCCCCACCCTTTACGAGTCTAATTGAACACTGACAAAATAGTACTTCGTCTAATTCGGTGTATTTAAAAAAAAAGGAAGAAAAAAGTAAATGTTTCAAACATAATAGAAATCATTTTAAAACCAATCGAAACTATTCTAAATAAGAGTTATAGTTTAAACGACAAACGTTGGAGACGCATCATAAATCAATATGCCTAAAGTTTGTAGGGAGAAAAATAAAGTAAACTGCAGATTTTTGAAAATTCCTCTTAATTTAACCATTTCTAATTCAAAGTCATGGTCTTATAAAAAATACCCTTTCAGAACTCTCTATTGTCTCCCACAATTCACTGCTCAAGAGGCCTTTAGTTCAATGCTAGTATTAGTCGTTGACAGACATAAATTTCTCTGAAACACAATTTATATATGTAGTACAATACCGTATTTGTCCGAACATAATGCACACTTTTTTCCTCCAAATACCTCTCGAAAAATTGACTGCATATTATATTCACTCACGTTCAGTTTTGTTAGGTATTTTACTGGGAACTACCACCGAAAATCATTAAAGCATGATTAAAGATTTCCAAAAATGTTGCACATCAAATACAATGAGTGGGACGGATGATGACAAGCTTTGGTAATCAGAAGAGGATGACGCAAAGGTTCAAAAAAGCAAATCCTATGGCAGCGACAATTTAAGTGATGACGAAGATTTATGTGAAGATGAATGATTAGCCTAGTGTATCACCACGTATAAACTTTTCAATAAATTTAGTAAAATTGACACGCAAAAAAAATTCAAGGTAAGATTTCCAAAAATGCTTAATACATCGATAGTTGTTTACTGTATTTAGAAACTAATCAATACATTTTGTACAACAGATGTGTGAAAAAAAAAATTCTCCAATTTAACCTTTCACAATTGGGTGCGTATTATGTTCGAGCAAATTCGACACTTTAAACGTTTCGGTTTAAACGTCGAAATCTGTGAAAGCTTTAGAAATCAATAGGCCTAACTTTTGTGATAAACATCACGTAAAATACAGACTTCGGTTGTTGTTGTTGTTTTGTCGCACATTCAAAAATAAAATATCTGCAGTTTATTTTATTTTCATCACAAATTTTAGGCTTATTATAATTTAAATAAACCGTCAATTATTAATATAATACACACAAGGAAAAGAGAGAGCACAGATAACAGCTAGAATGAATTTCAGATAAAATGCACGCAACTACAACGTCTGCAAAGGATATATGCTTAAATATTTCTATTGTACAATAAAAGAAAATGAACAGTACACAACCAGATGTTCCAAAGGTCACGTCCGCTGTTCAGAATACTGCGTTCAGGAAGCCAATGGACACGATATTGTGAAATTTGATGTGTAAGGTAATTCGACCATGCAGAAGACAACACAAGTCGTGTAGTCAGTTGTGATAACATAATCGTCACGCCGTTTGCTACCCATGATTCATAATTATGGAATGTTTCTGTAATAACTATTCAATAGGGTTGTCATTGGTGATAGTCATCACCTCTAACGGCTGTGTAAGTTGTCTTCCACATGGTAGAATTAGTTTACACACCGAGTTTCACAATATTATGTCTATCGATTCCTAATCACAGTTTTCTGAACAGCAGAAATGACTTTTAAAACCTGCAACCTACTATTTTTACTGCACTGTAAATCATAATTTTCAATATACATTAGGACTATTCCAACTGTAATATATTGTTTCTGTCTAAATTGCATTATAGCTATTATACTGGTGTTGAGATTCAGTATTTGTTAATTGGATATACTTCGCACGAAACTTATTAACGTTGTGGTTTGTTATTAACACAAAGCTACACAAAGGGCTTTCTGTGCTCTGCCCACTACGGGTTTCTAGCACTATAAGTCCTTAGACATTACCGCTGTGCCAATGGGGGTGGGGGGCAATAGATGGAGAACAGTCAATAAAGAACCTTTAACAGAACTTGAGAAGGTGACGCCACTGTGCACTTTACATGAATCATATTCTGGTTGCAATCTGAGGATTGCAGGTTCAAATCCCCGTTTCACTAAACATGCTCGCCCTTTCAGCCGTGGGGGCGTTATAGTTTGACGGCTACTATTCGTTGGTAAAAGAGTAGCCCAAGAGTTGGTGGTGGATAGTGATGACTAGCTGCCTTCCCCCACTCTTTAATTGCTAAACTAAAGACGGCTAGCGCAGATAGCCCTCGTGTAGCTTTGCACGATAGAAATTCAAAACAAACCAATCATATTCTGGCCCATTGAAAATTCTGTCCTAAGTGTATTTATAAAATATGTTCATTTAGAACACAGTTAGTTAAGATATACGTACAAACCTACAAATGTAATTAAATTTGACGTATTGTTTTTAATATTGCAGATTAATAAAGTAAAAATATCATTTTAACCTTTCTTGAAAGCATAATTTGATAAGAGCAGATATATTAGTCACGCTAATTTATATCGGAATGGAAAAGCGGGGGAAATAAAAGTATTCCACATCGACTTGAAGTCAAAAACGGTCCACCCGCATAGCAGGTGAGCATTCTAACCATTGAACCACCAATGCATTTACACGAGATTTTGTTTTACTTTTGTGAAATCTATCAATTACAGGTGTGTGTGTGTTTTTTCTAATCAATTGTTTTTTTTATTATTTTAAAATAGTTCTAATAAGCATTCAACATATCTGAAATATAGATTTTGTGTTTAGCAGCTGCAATAACTCTGGATTCAACTTGGTTTTAGTCACTGAAAATTTTCAGACATACCATACACTTTCAAAATATTTAATACGTTATCTAAGGTGATTTTAATGATGACCACTGAGAAATTTCAGGTTTTTCTTGCATTTTAAATTTTGTTTGTTTGTTTTAGAGCAATGCCACATTGGGTTATCTGCTGTATCAACCGCGAGGAATAGAACCCCGGATTTCATTTTACTTTAATAGTAATTTTCTAGTTACAAGCTTTAAACTTTTCATTATGAAATAACATAAGAGATTGCATCTCTAGCTAAATGAAGTTATTTTTTATTTTGATTTAAGTAGTAAATAAAAAGCAAATGGCTCACATCAGAGGAAAACAAACTTTCTACTAACCAAAAATCAACAACAACAACATAAGCGTTATTTCATTCCGATCCCGGGAGGACCGGCAGGCCGGTAGAGGGTTAGGCCCTCTCGTCAGCCAAGGGACGAAAAAAAAATGGGTAAAATGAATAATAGATGAGTAAGCGTGTAAGTCATCACAGGAGGCGGAAAATGGGGAAAACACGATATTTGCAGATGGAGGAGGCAAGCTGGAGAAATATGGGTGAACACTAACCAGTCTATATCATATAATGGAGATTGTGTGGGAACTGGCAACAGGTATATCAAGTATTATGAATCAGAATAGATAAATGGGGAAAGAGGGGACATCGGAATCTCGACGTGGTTGGGATTGTCAGCTGGGAGGGACATGACTTAGAGGTTCAGTAGGTGATCAGCTGGTGCAAAAATGTTTCTCGGAGTGGGTACAGTGGTGGCGAGAACATCGGAGAAGATGAGATTGTGGTCACGAAAACTTTTATTAACATAGCGAGTGCGAATCTGTCGAAGGTGTAATAGAATGTGAGGAAAGTTGATACGGCGATAAAGGTCCAAAGTGGGACTAGGGAGTTTGACGCCAAAGGCGAACCCGAGTGCATGGCGCTCCAAAACCTGGAGACGAGAGTAGAAGGTCAGACATGCAGATATCCAGGTTGTATGTCCATAGGTTAAACAGGGTCTGATAAATGTCTTGTATGTGTATAGCAGAAGAGGATGGTTCAGACCCCAGAAGGGACCAGTGAGAACGGAGGAGATGAAGACGTCGAGTAACCTTAGCAGAAAGGGCAGAAAGGTATGGTTTCCAAGTAAGATGCCTATCAAAGACAATGCCTAGATAGGTCACGGAGTCGGAAAGGAGGATCAGGACATTGTCAACCCGGTCATCAAATAGAGATGGGTCACGGCAAGGGCAAAACTTATGACGAGTTGGACCAAAAAGAATAGTTCATGTCTTAAGAACATTGAGGGATAACCGCCAGCAGTGACACCAAGACAAAAAAGAATTTACAGCAGCCTGGAATAGCTTGTTCAAAGTTGACATCATGGAACAAGGGGCTACCAAAGCTGTGTCATCAGCATATTGAAACAACTGAAGAAGAGGCTGGGGACAAGAGAATGTACAGAAGGGGAGACAACACAGAACCTTGTGGGACTCCAGCATGTAGTGTGAAAGTGCGAGAAAGAATCCCATCAATCGATATAGCGGCACGCCGTCTGCGTAGAAAAGAGGAGATGAGACGAATATGGGGAATAGGGAATAGGAAACATATGCAGTTTGTGGAGTAAACCTTGATGCCAAACTGAGTCAAAAGCACGCCGGAAATCAAACAGGAGCATGCAGGAGTGTTGAAATGATAGGAAAGTGAGTCAGACAATTTAAGAAGTTGATCCAAAGTAGAAAGGCGTGGGCGAAATCCCGCCTGTGTATGAGGCAGCAGGTTGTGAGCAACTATGTATTGATGAAGACGGGCAACATGGATGCATTCAAAGGTTTTACTAAAAACACTAGTGAGGCTGATAGGACGATAAGAATTAACATCAGAATCAGGTTTACCCGGTTTCAGAAAAAAAGCAGAATAGTGGATAACTTCCAGGAATTATGAAAAAAACCCTGAGGAAAGAAGAAAGGAATTGCAGAGGGGCATGATGGACTTGGCAGTGTTACGTCTGTTCTTCAGCACCCGCCAGACATCAGCTGCAGTAATGGGAGCATGTAAGAAGTCGTTGTCAACAACATAAGAAGAACTAGGAGTAAGGTCCACGAGGGAGGCAACGGTTGTGTTAACAGTGGTTGTAGTGTCACTGTAATCAAGAATATGACGTTCCGGTACTTGAAAGTTCTGTTCATGAAAATCAGCAAAAAGATTGGCCTTGTCTAAAAAATGTAGAAGGTGCAGCACCATCAACAAGTATAGGATAGGAGGGAAAGCATCGTTGACCTGTGAGGAGCTTAAAATGGTTCCAGAATTGCGGGAAAGAAGAGGAATGACCGAGTTTGTTAAAGGCCTGATGGCACCGCTGACGTCGGACTGCCCAAACAAAATTACGGGCAGTACGTTGAAGACCCCGTGATCGTTGCAGCAACAAGGAGTCATGAAACCGACGGTACTCACGCAATAAAGTGGAAGAGTGGTGTAATAGATCTACAGCTCTATGAGGTAAGGCTGGTTTATGAGGAGCTGAAGAAAAAGTCGGTATGTGTAAAGCACTGGCATCAGAGAAAAGAGTGGGGAGTAATGTGCCGAATGAGTCAACATCGGCTGTTGTAGTAAGAGGTTGATCCATATCTGGTATGGAACTAGCAATGTGTGAAGCATAAGATTTCCAGTCAGCAGAACTAAAATTTAGATGAGTCCAACGGGAAGCACGAGGAACAGACAAGGATTGCAAACAGACACAAAGTTCTATGGAGAGATGATCACTACCCACCGGAGGACACATCTGGAGAGTGATAAAAGGAACTAGGTTGGAAGAAACAAAGACAATATCAGGTGACGAATGAGAAATTGGACGACTAGGGGCAGGCAGGGGTAGCAAAGAACCAGAAAGGAAAATAATACTCTGAAATTATTGCCATAACTTGGTCAACTATCCAATCAGTACGAGAGATGTTATTGGTTTTCAAATTCCCATTGATGGCTTATCTGTTATCAAAGGAAGTGATTTTTTTTTTTTAATATTAGCTTATAAGTAGTACGATATTGTTCGTGAACATTTTGTTTGTAGTGTTATCTTTGGAGAGTACTTTATACAAACTCATATTTTTATAACAGTACATACAAACACTAACAAACTTGAAAAATTCTTGGACTTGGACTCTTCTTCGTCCGTGACGAAAATAAAGAGAACTACAATAACTGTTTAAAGTTTTTTTGTTTTTTTTTGAAAGATCTTTTTTTAGTGTGAAAGTAATAAAATAGTCAGTCAGAAATAGTGCAACAAACATATGTATATTGTTTTTTCTTTTTAGCTAAGCCAAAATTATACTTTCAATATGTGGATAAGATATAGCAGTTTTTATATTTATAAACTTATAAAGTTCAGTTTATGTATTTAAAACATTTGTAACTAGTAGACAAGTGAGTCAAATGAATTACTCATGTCATATCTCTTATCTTTTCCTCACCACAGGCTAAAATAAGCTTTTTGGAATTTAGCGCCATCTATGCATTAAAGTTCAATACTATTGGTCTTTAATACATATTTAGTTTTATAATGTAAATAAATACAATCCAAATTATCGAAGGTCAACAACAAAAAATCTGTGAGTTAATTCTCATTCAATGGCGTATTTTGTAAATTGTTATTTATTTTTTCAAGGCAACATGAAAAAATAGTCCAATGATAGTATACTAGTTGAACAAAAGGTTAAGCAGCTTATTTTTTAAACTTCATTCTTGATACACATGTTGCACATTTTAGGTTTCTGGAACTGAAAATACTCATTAGTTGGCTACAACTATCGAAATTCTGGCTCATTATTTATTCTTAGGTACATGAGCCATAACATTTTACATACGTACAGTGTAACAGGCCTAATGTCAAACATACTGTGTAGTTCATTATTTAGGCTAGATTTGTGAAAATCTGGCTCATTATTCATTGCTAGTTGGATGGGCCGTTGCATTTTATACACGTACCGTGTAACAAGGATAATATTAAGTACACTGTGTGATGCTGCTTAAAAGAATAATAGCGAAAATATGGGAATCGGAGAACTCTAATATAAAGATTATTTAAATTAACTCAGATTACATAAAACTCGCTTGGGAAATATATAACTTACAATAATATTAGTCAGACATTAGAGAGCATAATTAAAAACATATATGTTGTTACTAATACACTGTTATCTACTTGTGGTAGATTTATCCTATAAACTATTGCTTTCCATAAATTTTAGGTAAAGCGAAAGGAGCATTATTATACGTAGTTGAGAAACCAGGAAATCCATTAATAATATTACGCCCTAGAAATGTAGCCTCTGTAGTAGGTGCCCATTTAGACTGCCACAGTAATCTCACAGATAAGCCAGATATTAGTGAAAACAGTAGATAATGCCTTCTTGTCATTTAAGGAAAGAGAACAGTCTGTAACTAGATAAACTGATTATGACATTGACGATACTGCTTTATCTGACTTGTTTTTTGTTGTTTTTTCTCGTCTTTAGTGAGGGTGTTAGAGGAAGATCAAAGGGAAAGATCTTTTATATAATATAAGAATCAACTTAACATTTCCTTTGCTCTCCAGCCGAACCGTATAGTTGTTCTTAAGCGTTACCTTTTTTATTTGATTTTCAGATAGCTGGTATTTATTTTAACATGTAGTTTTATTCGTCTTACTTAAATCGCCTTTTATTTTATTTTTTTTACCTGTGGTAATTAAACGATTATTTTCCTTATTGTGTATTTTGTTCGATCTCTTTCCTCGTCACATAGGCCGTCATGGCCAAGTGGTTAGGGCGCTCGATTCGCAATCTGCGAGTCGCGGATTCGAATCCTCGTCACACAAAACATGGTCGCCCCTTCAGCCGTGGGGGGCGTTATAATGTGACGGTCAATCTCACTATTCATTGGTAAAAGAGTAGCCCAAGAGTAGGCGGTGGAAGGTGATGACTACCTGCCTTCCCTCGTGTAGCTTTGCGCGAAATTCATAAGAAACAAACACATACACCTTTCAAATATACTATTAAAAACCAAATAAAAATGCAGTTCGAAAACTTACGAATCGTACCAATTTCATATATTTCTGGTCTCTGTAAGTTGATACAACAAAGCATTAGAATGATGAAGAACATAAAACTGGAGTAACGTTTTCAAAACATTAATTTTTCCTACCTTTTCCCAAAAGAGTAAGTTTACATGTAAAACACCTAAATTACTAAACCTTCTTTCTTCTATAAAATAAACCTATATGAAAAACGCCAATGCCTATGTAAATACAAAAGCATCAACATTTTCTTCAGCATACTTCAATACTGGTTTATCTGACTTGTTTCTTTTTGTTTTTCTCATCTTTAGTGAGGGTCTTAGAGGTAGATCAAAGGTTTATTTTATTCTAATAGTAATTTTCTAGTTACAAGCTTTAAAACTTTTCATTATAAAATAACATAAGAGGTTACATCTCTAGCTAAATGATGTTGTTTTTCATTTTGATTTAAATAGTAAATAAAAATTAATTACTTATGGTAGATTTGTCCTATGATAAACACCTAAATTACCAAACCTTGTTTCTTCTATAAAATAAACATATATGAAAAACACCATTGCCAATGCCAATGTAAATACAAAAGCATCAACATTTTCTTCAGCATATTAGGATACTGGTTTATCTGACTTGTTTTTTGTTGTTTTTTTCTCGTCTTTAGTGAGGGTCTTAGAGGTAGATCAAGGTAGATTGTTACTGTTCGAATGGTTGTTTTTTTTCTTCCAAATTTTCAAGGATCTAATACAGTAACACCGTTGCACAGAAACTCTTGAAAGTTCTTATAGTGTCAAAGGCTTATAGGAAGTTGTGTCAGAGAGAAAATTAAAGATGACAGGTCACATGGCATGACAACCATATTGGATTTGTCAAGAATATTGAATAGTTTTTAAGCAATTGAAAAAAAAATCTAAGAAAAAAAAATTTTTTTTGGTTATATTACTAAATTTGAAAAAATTAAATATAGAATATATATATTATTAGTGTGCCAAATCCCTAAAGAACTGGAACCCTATTGTTAATGTTCGGATTGTGTTTTTTCTTCCAAATTTTCAAGGATCTAATACAGCAACACCGTTGCACAGAAACTCCTGAAAGTTCATATAGTGTCAAAGGCTTATAGGAAGTTGTGTCAGAGAGAAAATTAAGAATGACAGGTCCCATGGCATGACAACTACGTTGGATTTGTCAAGAATTTTGAATAGTTTTTAAGCATTTGGTGTGCCAATCTTTTAATATTAGCGAATATGCATATTAGCAGATATTCACCAGATTGTATACAAAACTTTGGAATCCTACTGTAGTTTTAGTTATTTCTTTCCTCGGACTATTTGAGTGCAATTTTTGTTTACCTTTACAGTACTGAGTACTGAGACCACCAATGACATTACCATGTACTAGTGGCTGTCAACACCACGTTGTATGTCATATGGTCTCCTAAATTTAACACACTCTCATCACCTATCTCGTCACACACCATACGACGAAAACAACGCTCTCCTGCTCTGATTACTTTCACGGTTCCTATAAATTGTATTGCAAGATCTCCATTGTTCTACAACAAGCTGCTGTGCGATCTGATAAACAAACATCATCCTCTTCAAATAAAAATATAAGACCAACTTAGCGATTGTTTAACCTATTCTTTAATTTTTACTTCTTTATGTCACTATTGTATGTAACTTATTTCATTGTATATACATACAATAACGTATTGTATTTTGATAATCCTACTTGGAAATGTTAAAAGTCGCCTTGGAAATACGTCAGCCAAATTAATTTATAAAAATGATACTAATAACCAATTAACTTGTAAAAAAAATATCAATATCAATTGTTATTATTGTTCAAAGTGTTTAACCAAAGGGAATGTTCCAAAACATCCAGAAATTCGTATGTCTGCAGTAGAGGAAAGGTGTTAATGTGAGTTATTATATGTATTCATCTAATCTCAACCTTGGCATACGTTCCTTATCCCTAATAATAACTGTTTGAGATTATCAAGTACTTTCTAAAGGTTTATGAACCCATCCTTCAATATCTATTGTATTTCAGTGTTGGCGACATTTCTAGAGCTCCAGGGAAGCTCACATGGCAGTTGCTTTATTGTTGGACATGAATTGTGAATATGTATATTGTGACGAGTCACCATTGTTTCACCCAATTGTTCATCAGGTCCCATAAATACATGGCCATATTTAGCCAACAAGTCTTTGAGCTGTTGCAAGCTGCACGGTCTGACGAAGAGAGCTAGCTCGAAACGTCATCTATTCAAATATAAAAAACAAACTTGGCGATTGTTTGACTTATTCTTTAAGTTTGATATATTTGTCGCCCATAGGGTTAACTATATGTTTCTCTTGACATAAGGAAGTAAACAATATATCCCATAAAAATTCTCTCACTACAGGGAACAACATTAGAAAAAAGTCAAATTAATTTAGGGGTAATGGAAGGGTACAAATTAAATGTAGAAATAGTCCAATACAAATTATAGCCTAAGATAGTTCAATAGTCCAAAATATTTTTTCCTCATTGTTTTTTACTGAAAGAATGTAAAAATAATAATGATAATAATTAAAAAATAAAATAAAAAATACAATACTAAAGAGAGACAGAGAATATATAAACATTAAAACAATGAGTATGAAAAAAGAAAAACATACAAGATAGTTTGTTTGTTTTGAATTTCGCGCAAAGCTACACAAGGGGTATCTGCGCTAGCCGTCCCTAATTTAGCAGTGTAAGACTAGAGGGAAAGTAGCTAGTCATCACCACCCACCGCCAACTCTTGGGCTACTCTTTTACCAACGAATAGTGGGATTGACCGTCACATTATAACGCCCCATGGCTGAAAGAGCGAGCATATTTGGTGTGACGAGGATTCGAACCTGCCTGCGACCCTCAGATGGCGAGTCGAGCGCCTCAACCACCTGGCCATGCCGGGCCCATACAAGATAGAAAAAAAGGTTATATGTATTGAGACTAATAAGAAATTCAGAATTTGGTAAAAACAGAAAGTGATTTGTAATACGCATTATGTAAGAAGACATTAATTCTTAAGTTTTCTTTGCTTTTCTTCTGTTCGTCATTTTAAAATAATTTATGTAAAGCGCCAACTCATTAATAAATGTTGTAACTGAAGATTGGATTTACACTACCTTATTTACATTGGCATTTGTGAATAATAAGTTTACCTTGCATAATAATAATAAAATTTATAGTAAATTTAATATAAAACAGAAATTAGATAATTCAAAATATAAGAGAAGATCGTATTTTACGACTAATCAAAACCTCATATGTGAAAAGTAACATAAAATTATTTTTGTAGACAAGCAAAATACAGATAGCGCCCTCGTTCCTAGTTTTCGTTGCATCAGTGTTGCATCTACTCTAGTGTGGTAAGGGATATCTATAGTGGCGCATTGATATCCTATAATAGAGCGGTCATCTATTAGCTTTAATTAAATGATTAAGGTAAGTCTTAGGTTATATACAAATAGTAAAACTGAAAGACAATTCAAATACTGTGTATTGGTGGAATATTCTGTCGAAAAAAACATAATTATAACCGGAATTTAAGAGAAAGGAACAAAATTATTATGACATTCAGTTCATGTTAATAATATTATATACAATACAGTCGTTAGGTGATAGGTAATGTATAGAGAAATACGTATTGTTATTATTACAACATATAAATTATATGATATAAAAACAATGCATTGGCCGGACTGCCCGTGTGCCAGGCAAGCATTTTTTTAATTACACTCTTCCAATATAAACCAAATATGCACAAAACACCACAAACAGGCAACGTTTTAATATTAGTATTACAATTTACAGAACCATAACACTAATTAATACTAACACTAGTAATAGTAGTACCATGAACAGCCTATATTTGAATTAAGGTAATTCAATGTGAAGATTGTTTCCCTGTAATTCAGCCACACTAACCTCAACATACCATTGAATAAACGTCTGTAATTTGTCCTTAAACTTACATTTGAACCAATCAAAATAAATTTTATTCTTAAGTTTGGCTCTATAAAAGTATAATAGGTTAGCAAATTAAGCTTAGATTTACCATTTCTAGTTAATTTTCTGGATGTGAATAAAACATATTTGACCAATGACATATCTTAAAACATAATCGGTTGTACAGATCTTTCGATATTAAAACACCTATAAACTAAGGTTAAATTAAACTGTGCAAAACAAACAGAACTCTTTGTAAGAAATTCAAACTTCCTAACATAATTTCAAAGAAGTGTTGTATCTTCTCATTCAAAATAAAGGGGTTCAGTTGTTCACTAAATGTACCACAAAGACAACAGATGTCATCATCAATTAAATCCATATTTTTCAGTTTTGTATTAGTCATAAAAGATGTATATAGTATCAGATAATCTCAATCAGCCATTATGTTTTATTGAATATAAATTCTGCCACATATAATGCAACTGTGGAACTCTTAACAGAGTTGAATAGGGGATCACAACCAATTTTCAATATATTATTACTCAGTTGATTTTGAAGGAATTTATAAATAAATTTAACAGAGATACTAGAGACATCAAATAGTTTATTATTAAGATGGACATAAATTTTGTGTTGTAAGATGCCCTAACCATGTTCCACTGAATATGAAGAATTCTCTATCGCATCTCTCCAACATTCAGGTTTAGCACTCCACAATGCCTCAAAATATTGTTCAAAGCTATTAATTGTTAATGCTATCAAGATAGGTAAATTTTCCAATAAACAATTGATTATTATAGAAGATTGGAAAAAACCCAGCATTCCTCTAACACAAATATTTAATACAAGTAATTCCAGTCTTAATCAAAAATTTACTATAAAAGTAATTACCATCAACTGTTTTTATGTGGGGGATTTAAAAATAATGGTTCTTCCACAATTCCTGCAAACTCTGGTAATATGGAATCCGAATTACCAATTACTAACCCATCTAGTAATAACTCCCTATAAAACAATGGAAGATTTTTCGTATATTTTGGTTGAATATGACATTTAAAAACAATACAATCTAAATTTAAATCACCATATAAAATTAAGTAATGTTTCATTAATAATTTACCCAATAAAGGCTTGTCATTATTTAAATAAGTACTAATACATTTGAGTCATAATGCTTGTTGCTTCATTTTGATATCGTGTAGATTTAACCCACTTTTAGCAGCACTTGTAATTAAAACATTACAAGGAATAGAATGAGCATTCTACCACTGAATGTTTCACAAATATACTTCATGCTTGCCTAACTAAACTTAAGTAACATTAATAGATGTTCCGGCTCTTTGGGGTTAGTTGGTGATGGGGCATTCTTACAACTCCAGGCAAAGGGACACTCAGTCGAGAGACTTCTGTTTTCGAATGCTGGATCTCCTATTTTGGGCTCACAACCATCAAATCCATTTGTTTACTTGTCATATTCTGGATGCCCTGAATCTCATCGCGGACTGTTTATCACGTCCGAACAAGATTCTTCTTGCAGAGTTGTCTCTGGACCCAAATCTTTTTCAGGAACTATGTGCTCAGTGGAATGTTCCGGATTTGGATGCTTTTGCCAATGTACAACTTTCTAGGTTTTGGTCTCCTGTTCCACATCCTTTGGTTGGGGCAGTAAATGCTCTTGGTCAGGACTGGATGGGTCTATATGTGTATGCTTATCATCCCATCTGTCTGATACCACTGGTCCTTTCCATCATTCAGTCCATTCCTTATCCGGTTCTGTTGGTAGCTCTATGTTGGCTGGGTCAAATGTGATTTCCATTGTTGAGCCATCTCCTGGTGTCTTCCTTTATCCCCCACACTCCTTCGTAAGCCCCAAGGTGGTGTGCATCATTCGACAGTTCCCCTTGGCCAGAAGGGACAGACTTTTGCAACTTGATTTCCTGTCCTGCTCATCCTTCCTCCTTGGCAGTTTAACAAAGAAAGTGGTACATATACCTCTGTTGGTCATTATATCATGGTTATCCTTCTTCCCATCCTACCATTCTCCATATAACTTCCTTTTTTACTTGACTTTTTGACAGGGGCCTTTCAGTATCCTCTGTTGCAGGCTATTAGGCAGATTTGTCTGCCACATTTCATTTTCCAAGATATGTTCATGTCGCCAGTCTTGTCCCTGTTGTTTCATTCCTTCCCCCTCTCCCCTCCTCCCTTGGCTCTCTCTCTTTTTGGAATTTCAGTGTTGTCCTGCATGCTTTTACCTGCCCTCCATTTGAACCTTTGTCTTCATATTTGTCAAATCACCTCTTGTTGAAGACTTTTTCCTGCTTATATTGGCATGTGGACATCATTGTTCCCATGGGTTCATGCTTGATGTTTGCTGCATTTTGTGTCATATTTCCTATGTTATCCTTTTTCCTGATCATTCCTTTCTGCCCAAAACTTTGGCTGCTCTCCTGTTTATTTATTCCTTGGAATCCAAACCTCTCCTGTGATCATTCTCCAATTACCCTTATGGGTTGAATTCAACAGTTGATATGACTGGCTTATTCTTCTCTTTCTCCTAAAGATTGTTGTCTTTTTGGTGTTTCTTCCAATCAAATCCATCACATTACCATGTCCCTTGCTGCACATTTCTGTCATCCATTGGAGTATATCATTAGTGCTGGTACGTGGACTATTCCACATACATTTATGGGATTATCTTCACCACTTAGTCATTTACTACTCTGCAGGTTTTAAGATTCCTTCTGTTGCCACTTTGCACTCCACAATTTCTCATTGAGTGGGTAAGTGCTCCATTAATTTGCTTTTCTTTGCAGGGAGCCTTTGTTGTATATTTGGATCCTGCTCAATGGCTAGTGTTGCCTAACCAGGTATACTTACTCTTAAATCTACACTGTATGATCTGTGTCAAGTTATGCCCATTGTGAAGATGGGGTATTCTGCAGGACTGTTAATAGGTATGCCTTGTGGTCTTTTGCTTCATAAAAATGTTTGTCCTGGACCGTACACTCCTAGATTAACACTAGTAAAGCAGTCATGGATTACTGCCCATCTCTGAGGATCCATGGCATTTGACACTCATCTTACCATGGACCTGATGCACAATTCCAGATGCTGCTTGGTTATAGAAAATGCACTCCACCAACTTGACCCTCTGCTTTTCAGAATAAGGTATCGAGGTCACCCATTGCACTGTCTTTATTTCTGCTTTCCTCGGGACTCTCCAACACACACTTTCCCATCTTCTTCTAGTGGAATGCAGTAGTCCTTGCCACTTACCAGTTCATAGCCACTGGGGTGGTGGACCTTGGAGGCCTTTCCTCCTGAATGTGATCAATTCCAGTCAGTTGAGAGTAGAGCAGGGGCATTCTTCCAGTGTAGAATGATGTTCAATTCCAGATTCCTCCACAATTTCTATTTTTAGCAGTTTGCCCCTTCAGCTGGGCACCCTCCTTCCTCCCATCCCCTAGCTGTCAGTTCCCAGTGGATATGGTGATGGTTGGAGCTAGACCAGCCACATAAGTCCTGAAATGTGTGTGGCCAGGTATCCTCTTCCTACCATGGACCTGATGCACAATTCTGGATACTGTCGAGTATTGAAATCAAATTTGTACCCCCCACATGCTGTCCACCTTCCTATAGTCCTTCAGATGTTGCATTCCTGAGGATATGGACATGGGTGGGTTGGATATGCCTACATGATGATGTAAATCCTTTGCAAGGAGATCTGCTTCCCTGCCAGTTTCCATATCCAAGGTGAAAGGTAGAAGACCTTCTTCCTACTGTGAACCTGATGTAAAATTCCAGATGCCACCTGGTGTTGGATGAGGTAGAACTCCTATTTATGGTCTGTCATGCCCTAGCCATTCTACATCAAGAGGTCTCTTAATTTCTATAACTTGATTCAGGTCCCTCCTTTGTTTCCACCTTCTTGGCGATACATTCCTAATGGGTGAAGAGTATAGCTGGCTCAGAAGTAGTGAGGTCTCCCATAGGTATATTGTTTTTACTTTATTCTCACACCCCCTTGGTTTTCCTTTGAGTGCTTCCTAAAGGGGGATCATCTTCTCACCAGTCCTCCACCTGTTCAGTGTGTGATTCTATCTTTTTGTGAACAAGAGGTAAAACATCGTATCAAAAGTTAACATTTTCCTAAGCTCAAAATGTATTTCCCATAGATACTTACCTATTCTCGCATTTCCCACCCATCCTCCCCACTTCTGGTGTAGTTTCCTTTGATCTCCATGATCTCGAGGTGATTATGGGCTGCAAGGTTGGAGAGAGAGCTAGATAGAATAGGGGTAGTGTTGCACTCCTATTGGTGGAGGGTTGCTGCATGTTAGTATGCACATATCTCATATTAACATATGTGAGGCTGGTGGCAAGTGAAAACTTGCACCGATAGAGGGCAGTGAAATTTAGAAAAGGTTTTTTGTGAGAGGGGGTAAGTATCTGTTGGAAATACATTTTCAGTTAAGGAAAATGTTAACATCAAAGTAATGAATTATAGTGTAATTATCAGGAATAACAACCTTATCAGAGCTTAATATAAATGTATAGCATGATTCATAAAATTAAACTCATAATTTTAGTATCTTTACATAACCACTTTAAAGACATCAATTCTTAGAGCTACTATATAAAACCACTTCATACAGGACTTTGATAACCTAATAATCAGTATAAAGAAATAACTAACTTCATTTTACTGGAGGATGAATTTGTTAATAAGATTTTTCAACTAGTCTGATGAATAAAGTGATCATAAAATATAATGGCAACTTTTTTCCACCCCCTACTGAAATGAATTATGGGCCTAAATTTTTCTAATTGCTTTTTTTAAATAAAGCAGTATTCATTTGTAGACTGTGATAGACTTATTTTTATGAACAATATATATATATATATATATGTGTGTGTGTGTGTGTGTGTGTACATATACAGAGGTTTAATTGTGTTGTTTGGTGTATTACCACTAACCCCTGGTCAGCAGGCATGAGGATTGGACTCAACTGAGTACTGACTACATTATTACACTTTGAAATGATATACATATCCATTGCAATAATTTCATCTGTAGTATTACAAAACTCAAACTAATTAATATACCACAGCATATATATGACCCAGATGTAAAATATATGGGCAGGGTAACCAGTCTACATATGTGATAGACTGATATTCCTGACATATTGAAAATATGACTTAATTCATAATATACAAATATGTAAAATATATGGGTAAGTTATCCAATCTACATATATGAAAAATCAAAACAACCATACAGCAATCACCTTGGGAAAAGTAAACAATGCAATAAAAGATATTTTAATCCCAGCATAAAAATAATCACTTAGATAAAATATAAGTATGAAACTAAATAATTGGACATTTTAATTTATAACTGCATAATTAAGTCATGTGTTTGTATATTAGGCTTAAGACAGATTAGCCTGTCATCAATAAACAGGATACCTATTATATAAAACTTTCAGTGACAGTAAATATTTAACACTCTTAATGAAAAAATGGTAAAGTATATTTGTGTGTGTGTGTGTGTGTGTGTCAGTTTATGCTGCAATTAATACAAAAAGTTTGTAATGAAAATTTATAGTAGTTTTATACAAAAATATTACTGGACATTACATCATTTAATGGTAAACTGTTATCCAGTTACCTCACCAGTAAATCAGCAAATGTTTTTGTCATCTTTTAAGCATACAATATGTGAATTTTGTAAATTAAAATTTCTATAATAATCATTAAGAGTAAAGTTACAAAAAAATTTAATGCATTATTATTTTAGTTTGTTTTTTATAAGAAGTAATTGTGTCAAGAAGAAATTGGAATTTACATACTAGAAAATAAATACTTTTTTGTACTGGTTATAGAGGAATTATTGTTCATATTTTGCCCTATTCATAATGTAAACTATTTTAACTATTATTTCACTTTTAAATCTTTTCTTTTTTTAGCTTTGATCATGAATGAAAGGATGGCTTCATGCATGAATCAACCATATCCAGCTGCACCACCTCAGCTGGGGCCTGGGATTACATCTGTAGTTCTAGGACCAGCTTCTTATCCCATGGCTTCACCTCTACCTCAAGGATCAACTGGACTATCTCCTGCACCTCAACCAGTATCTCCACTAACCTCAACTGTAATTCCTCAACCGGTGGGGCCAGGGCCAGTCCTTGTCACTCATGGTGCTCCAACAGTGAGATCTGCTGAGCGACCTATACCAATGAAGCATGCTTCACCTGCACTTGTAAGGCAGTATTGTTCTCTAACTCAAAATTATCAAGTAATGGAATATGAGAACATGTATAAGAAATGGTTAAAAAGAGAAAATATAGTTATAAATTATAAGTTACTGATCATTATTTTAGTTATGAATCAAACATAACTATAGGCTTGAGATTGCTTAGTTGTTTTGATCTCTCTCTTTCAATGGAACATCATTCATGAAAATATAAGATGCAAGATACTTGTTCAACTTATTTGAATTACTATGTTTCTGTGTGATAGTAATATAGTAGTGGTTTAGTACTAACATAATATGTACCTAGCTTTAATGTAAAGCTGTTATGACCTTTATCTCAATATAATATAAAATGTAGAACTATCAACTCGGTTAATCGATATAATTGATTACCTATGAGCATTGAATACATTGATTAGTACCAGGTAAAATAATTGATAACTTGAAATTAATGTTATGAAAATAACTGTCTAATCAAAATTAGTGTTTCCAATTGTTACTAGTTTTGATTATTCCAACTGTGAGAATTTTTGATTATTTAAATGTCATTGATTAATGAGCCCAACGATTAAGCAATTAACAAATTTCACAAATTGCTAAGCTCTAATAAAATGACATAATAAATCATTTTAGCCTGTATGTATAGTCTGATTTTAAGCCCTATATCAAATATTTGTGATAGATTTTCTGTGATATATTTGAGTATGGTTAGATAAAAATAAAATCAGTTTTTCTGCATAAATGCTAATAAGAGATGGATGATTAGTAGGAATTGCTAACTTATTAAACGTTGGGCTCATTAATTTATTACATTCAAGTAATTAAATATTTTCACATGAAACTAATGAAATAGTCCATTCTAATCTTCAAAAAATAATAATGTAAGAAAAATATATTTGATTAGCTATGATCATTACCAATACCAGGTTGAATTTTAGTAAAATTTTAGTTGAATTTTAGTCTTAAGTTGGCAACTTGATCTATATTAATGAGACTAATATTCCTCTTTCCAACTTTTGAGTTTCTTAAACACATTTTTGAACTATTTTTGTTTAATAATAGAATAACACAATATCATGTGTAACAATTACTGAAAAAAGCCACAGTAAACAGAACAAACTGTCAGACATATCTGACAATTTGTTTTGTTTACTGTGGTTTTTTTCACTATCTTTGTTTAATATGATAGACACCTTCAGACACAACAATTGAAGCTTAAGATACTTTTAATCCTAAACTGTTGTACATGAAAATATATCATATACACAATGCAATACTAAAACTATGATAAGCTGAAAATATCATTAATACCATTCCTTAGGTTTCTCTCTGCAAATTTTTGCAAAACTACAAGAGCTTTGCAATTTAATCGATTACCTATTAACATAAATTACATCAGTGTAACAAAAAGTAATTAATAAATTAAGTTATGATTAATTTTTTTTATTGGAATTAGTGTTTCCAAGTATTAGTATTTTAGATTATTCTAACAATAAATCAAAATTCTAATTATATCAGTTGCCATGAATATAATTAACTAGTCAAAACTGTTTCTGGTTGTTACTGTTTTATGTTATTGCAACAGTCAATGAATTGAAATTTCAATAAACCAATTGTCACAAAAATGATAAACTAATCAAAATTAAAAGTTTCAGATGATTGCTATTTTTGATTATTCCAACTATCCAAGTATTCAAAATATTGCCACCAAACTTGCTTATGCTATATTTGTTATCACAAAGCTACTAATGCTATCTGCCACTGTCACTGATTTTTAAATGCTGACTAGTAGAAAAGCAACTTGCTGTCAGCACCTGCTGCCAACCTTTTTCTTTTTGAACTGATGATTAGAGGAAGGCAACTGGCTGGCAGTACCCATGACCAACATTTTTTTTTCTTGTTGAACTACTGACTAGTGGGAAGACAACTGGCTGGCAGCACTTGCCACCATTTTTTTTTTTCTTTCTGAATTGCTAACTAGAGAGAAGGCAACTGGTTGGCAGCACCTGTCTAATACTCTTCTTTTTCTTTTTGAACTGCTGATTAGAGGGATGGCAGTTAGCTGATAGCACCTGCCAACAGTGTTTTTTTAGTTTGAGGAACACTTTACTAATCACTTAATGGAACTGTCATTTAATTGTTTAGTGAATACCACTAATCACCCATCTCTAGTCTGGAATAATAATGATATTATAGATTCATTTCATGTATATGTGTGGTTATTATATACTTTTCTTCATGCAGAAAAAGTTGATTATGATAAAGGTAGTCCCTATGCTTACTTTTTATCAAAGTGTGTAAAATAATCTCCAGAGGCATTGCTAGGTACATGGGGCTTGTGCCCTAAATCCCCAGAATAGAAAACCATGATCAATATACTGAAATACTGAATATTTCCATGCCTATGGGCCTGGGCCCTGAATCGTTTTAAGCACATAGCAACACATCTGATTATCTCTTTTTTTGTACTGTTATTGTGTATAGGTATTCTATTAACCCTTTCATGATGGGTCACGGGTGAAAGGCCATGTCATCTCGTTTGTTGACTCGGATTCAAAATTTTATTGAACTACTATTTCATGAATTTATATCAGTAAGTTTGGTATCAAACTGTAGATTATAATTCAAATTTTAGTACTTTCTTAATTTAAAAGCAAATATTAAAAACACAGATAAACATCGATTTTTGTGCGTCACGTGGTAGGTTGAATGCAGCACTGGTTCAGATTAGATGTTTGTGAAGTCACAATACTAAGTCTGTAATTTAAATTTGTAGTTTCAAACGAATTAGAAATTCAAAATACTGATATTGACAAGCTAGAATATAAAATAAGAGCCTCTTATATTTTCAGTTTGCTAAGATATTACTCATGTAATAAATCAAACACAGTGATACCCTGCCCAATTCTTTCCATTTTTGGAAACGCTCCCTTATATTCACTTCTAGATATGACATGAATAACCAATTGGAAGCTCAGAATGTCCCCCAAGCAGCTTTCTCAGCCATTTTAACAGACTTGGTGCCATTTCTTTCTTTTGAACCAATGTTTCAATGAAGTAGGGTGTGTCTTTAGTTTACTCGAAATTTCATATTTTTTTAGACCCAAATAAAGCTTAGTTATTAAGCTTTATAAATTATAGTGGAATTCTATGGTGTTAATGTTGTACTTTACGATTTTTTAGTTATT
>NW_013665665.1:392137-393077 GCF_000517525.1 Limulus polyphemus | reverse complement strand
TTCAATGAAGTAGGGTGTGTCTTTAGTTTACTCGAAATTTCATATTTTTTTAGACCCAAATAAAGCTTAGTTATTAAGCTTTATAAATTATAGTGGAATTCTATGGTGTTAATGTTGTACTTTATGATTTTTTAGTTATTCAAATGTATATATTGAACCTAAAAAAATATTTTGTTTCATATCCTCCATGTGCAAAATTCTTAAAGGCTTAGCAACCGAGTACAAAGGTTGTAACTAGAAGAGATAATTATTTGCTTTACTTCTTTATTTACTGTTCTATGTTTTAGGAAAAATATGTTTAAGAACATATTTCAAAATAGCAATAATCTATATACATATATATTGTATAATAATTGAAATGAGTCTGTATTTTACAAAATGCTATTCTACTAAAACACAGCCAAGAAAGGTCACTTTGTAAAGACCAAAGGATAGTTTTATGTTATTTGATATGGTAACATGAGTGCATGTGAGCTGCGTCATTGTAACTTCTGTATTGTTAGCCAGGCATGGCTGAAAGGTCAATATAATAAAAATAATGAATATATATAAATGTATAATGTTATGAGCTTTAATCTATTTAGTCTAAGCATTTATGTTTTCGTGTGAATAATTTGTGTTTATTCTAGAATGAAAGAGGCATAATTTATATTTATTTCCTAATTTTTATGGTGGTTGCGAGATTGGTCAAATCTACTGAACCTATACAGAGATTAATTACTGAAAATAACTGATAAAATATAAAGTTTTTTTAAGAAATGTTTGATAACTATCTCAAATCTACCGAACCTATACAGAGATTAATTTCTGAAAATAACTGATAAAATATAAAGTTTTTTAAGAAATGTTTGATAACTATCTCAAATCTACCGAACCTATACAGAGATTAATTTCTGAAAATAACTGATAAAATATAAAGTTTTTTAAGAAATGTTTGATA
>NW_013665665.1:350213-391467 GCF_000517525.1 Limulus polyphemus | reverse complement strand
ATGATAGATAAGCAACATGCAAAAAGAAAAAATAAACATGAAAAAAACATTGCTTTATAAACCTTGATTAAGGCTTAATACAAAAAATGTTGACATTTTGCTTATGAAAGCATTGTAATGTTTACTGATAATCTGCCAAATTTTTTTAACATTTGCTTACTAACTTAAAAGTTGTAGCATGATAACTATAACAAGCACAAAATGGTTATGAGGTTGGTCCCAGGGACCGAGCCCATGCTGAAAGAGTTAATGAGGGTCTTTTTAAGTAATTTAGGTTTTTGTCGACCAAACTTATTACTTATTTTCTGGTATGGTCCTCAGTGTCTTGGGTATCCACCTGGTTCAGAAATGGGAATGCAAGATGGTCCTTCACCACTCCCTCGCCCTCCACAATCAATGTCATCACACATAAACCAAGGACTGCAACGTCCTCATAATCCTGGACGAATACCACACCAGGGATCGATGGGAATAGACTCATCTCATAAGCACTCTGCTGGAGATAGAGCTTCAGAGAGTAAAAGTCAAGGTCTTCCAATTTCTGAAGGGTTAGGCAGTCAATTCCTTCTGTATTTGTGTATGTCTAGCTGTATATGTATTTGTTTATATGTGTACATATATTTAGTGAGAGGTGGGAAACAGATTGGAAAATAGTATGGTTTTTCTTTTAACTTCTTGATTGATACTTAAAAGAGTATTGATATCCATTATATATATTTTTTTAATGTTTTTTTTGTTGATTTTCTCTGCCCATTCAAGAAGTTACATAGGCCTATATGGCTTAATGCAAACAAGTCCTATCACAGTGGCCATGTCAGCTAAATGAAACTTGATACAGGCAAGTGCAAAGTGATTTAACTAAGCCTTCCTCATCTTGTTACACAAAAAAACATTTTATTTTTCTATCATATTTCAACATCATAACTCATATGAAATACAAAATGATAAGTCATTCTTTTCACAAACTTTAAAAAATTCAGTAATGTAATTGTAGAAAAAAGTTGTTCACAAAACCTTCTAGCAACATATCAGCAAGCTAAGCTTTTATCACAAATTCCTGCTTAACTGAAAGCAGCCTTTTCAGCTTTTAAAGTTAAAAAGAGTGGAAACAATGCTTACATTATGTATTTAGATCAGTATATTTTGACTTATTGAAGCTGAGATATAAGCAATTACATCATACCATGACAACTGACTTGGAGAAACAGTGATTAGCTAAAAAATCAATAAAACTAGACCTATTCAACTTACAGGTATAAAGTAGTGCTATTTTGTTAAAAATTATTATTGCTCTTCTACAAGCACTATGTAATGCCCAGACAAATTGGGAACTTCACAAATATTAATGGTTTCATTGGGACCATGCCGAAATCAATCCAAAATAAAATTTTGCATTCTTTTGTCTACTGTGTGAAAAAATGACTACAAGTTTTTGTTTTGTTTAATTATTTCAATTTTGCCCTATAGACAGACTTCATTCTTCCGGGCATGAAAGAGTTAAAGTAACAACTACAATGATTCATTAGCAGAGTTCCTTTATTCTGATGTTTGGACCTTTAAACAAATTAGCAATTCTGGTCAGTGCCAGCTTTAGGCAAAGCAGTTGCTTTGGAGGGCTCCATGCTTGAAGTTTAAAAGCCAGTAATTCATGATAAAATACCTTGAAATTGAAACATAGCAGTCATCTTACAAGTTAGTTGTGCAGAAATATTTTATGTCACAATAACTTGGGAAATGTGTTTTGGGGGATTTATTAAATTATCTTTAAATTATAAGCATGTTTTAACCAAGATGATGTATACTCAGTTTTCAAAATACAGGATTATATTGGTTCAGGCCTTGAGTTGAGGTGGGTCGAACCAAGAGATAATTCCTTATTGATGCTAAACAACGTGCATACATCATTGTTATTCAAGAATTCGCGTATAAGTAAGAAAATGAGGCATTCACACTTGTTTTGTGCAGCTCGGTATACCTGAAGTATGTTGAACATTAAAAATATATATTAGTTATTATGTTGTAGAAAAAATGCCCAAAGAGACATTGGTTGAAGATATAAAGGGTGGCAGCAAGAAACAAACTATCAAAACAGCTAATGACAGTGGTGCTAATATGAAAGGGTATAAATTAGGTGTACAAGCACATCTTCTAGAAATAAAGAGCATTTTTCACTCCATGCACCTGTCACAGTTACAATATGCTGCTTGGTGACTTGGCAAAAAACTTGTCCAGAAGCAGTGACATTGTTTGGCATAGTTCAACATTTGTATGTCTTGTTTTATTACTCAACACAAAGATGAGTTGTCTTTTGTGAGTTTGTGAAGCTTCTGTCTACAAAACCTCTGAGTGAAACGTGAAAGGAATGCTATGTTGAGAGCATTAAAGCTATCACATACCAGGCTGCAGAGATGACAAAGGATCCCCAAGCTTGCAGTGAAGCAGAATCTTTGTACAAAGAACTGAATAATTTCAAGTTTTTGTCATCATTTTTTGTAGAACATTTTGTTCCATTTCAGCAAAGAACTACTAAGTGATTCTGTAGACTTAGCAAGTCCAAAGTTTAGAGAGCAGATGCAAGTGGCTAAAAGAATACCAGGAAAGTGGCTTCAAAAGTGTACTGACTGACGCAAGAAAAATTGCAAGTGACCTGCAAACAAATCCTGTTTTCAAAGACACTAAAATATAAAGAAGGAAGAAGGTGTTTGGCTACAAAGCTGATAATGAACCTGTTACAGATGCACTGGAGGCTTTCCATGTAAAATGCTTTAATAAGGCATTGGACATAGCTATTTCATCTTTAAATGGCAGATTTAAAAAACTGAAAACACACCATAAAATATTTGGCTTTATGTATGAATTTCTGCAATTACTGAAGTCAGGAGTGAAAAAAAATGTTCCATTGAACTAGAGAAAGTGCTCACAGATGGCAAAAATTGTGACATTGATGGCAACATGTTTGATGAATAAATGAAAGCTTTGAATCCTATCCCTCCTCATTCACTCAACAGAGACCCTCTTAAAATGTTGCATTTTTTTTCCATCAAGACACTGTCAACAGACTTTCCCAATTTTTGGATTACTCTTCTGATTCTTTAACCATCCCGGTGATTGTTGCTTCAAGTGAAAGATGCTTTTCCAAACTAAAACTTATAAAGACCTACCTAAGAATAGTGATGTTGCAAGAGTAGCTAAGTAACTTGGCTATATTGTCTATTGGAAACAGCATTGACATTTTGGTGACTTCCTCCAAGATTTCAGTTCCATAAAAGCTCAGAAAGTTTGCCTTTAAGAAGGGTTGATGATGAGCATGCATTTTATCTTTAACAGTTTGGTCCCTGTAGCTAGTTGTTTAGTCTTATTCTCATTATGATTATTCTTCTAAATAATATGCTCTTACATATCTCAAAACCATCATAGATTTGCAAATTAATATTATTACATGATGGATGTCTTCATATGTTGTTGAAAATCAGTATCAGTCCTCCAGTTTTTAATTATAATCTTTTGACTCAGTAACTGTTGATGAGTTATTATTATAGTGACTGTAATAAAGCAGGTGTGTAGATAATCATGTGCACTAACACACATTGTGTTTTACCAAAACAAATCATACTGCTCTGTACAGTTGAAAATATGACTTAAGAAGCACATGTGTAATTATTGAATTAAAATGGTACACAAATCAGAATTCTGATTTATGTTTTTAAAAAAAAGGTGTCTTAAATAGCTCGGAATGCACCTCGGGGCATCTAAGACTAGGGCTTCCAGGGGCCTCTGGTAGTCCCTGACACCTTGCCTCTAATGGCCTGGATACAAATGCCTGCAGACTATTTCTGCTTTGAGCCCTGCAATCTCTAAAGCTGGCTCTGTCTCCAGTGATTCATCAGCAAAATTCCTAAACTCTGATGATTTGACCTTTTAAATGTAGTGTCTTTCATGAAGATGAGGCTCTAAGCTAAAAACACATGTAAATTGATAGATATAAACCTAGGCTATTATTGCTGTGCTACTTATAGACCATGAAGATCATGGCTTAAAATTCTAACAGGTTTTAAACATTCTTACATATACTAAACTTAAATAGATAATGTAGGTTAGTATTAAACATAATACAAAAATTGTATTGAAACATGTTAGCTTGTTTATTTATATAAAATCATATACATTTTCTTTTAAGATTAAACCTGAACTGTTTGTCTAGCATGTAATTTTTAAATTACATTCTTTTTTAAAAGAATGTTCTGTTACAGTAATACAGAAAATATTATAGAGATTAGCTATGGCCTAACTTGGAAATTTTTAAATGAGTGTAGATGGTACTGCATTTGTTCTCACTTCTGATTAAATAAAATTTTATTCTAATTCCATTTTATATCTTACTATTATGTTGGCTCTTTATATAGTAACTTTTTATTGTAAGGCTTGAGTAAATGTTATAAATATTGTAGTGCATGAATCTCATAACTGTGGATATAGGGGTATTATTGATATTCAGATGAGATGAGCTGCAAAGATAAATTTAACGTTTATAAATATTGAACAGTTCCCCCGTATTTGAATAATCTTTACTATCCAACATTGATCAAGGACCATTTTCGTTTATAGCCAGATTTATTGTCCTTTATTTGTCCATTGGGATAATTAATTTTCCTTTTAGTTATTGAAAACAATTTTTATGATACACATTTGTGGCAACGTCTTAAAATTTCACATTTGCCTTTCAATAAACAGTAAAAAAAAAATATTCAAAAGCATAATTAATGGAAGGGAAAAGCTTTGTAGATAACATGACACAGACACAGTAATGTAAATGGTCACAGAATGAAAATTTGGATAGCACTGTATAAAGTTTCACTTTGTGACTCCAGTAAGTTAAGAACATTATGGTAAAAGCTACTAGTATGTGTTTTAACCATTACAGCAAGTTACAGTTGGTGAAATTAACAGGTTCAACAGGACTCGGTATGATAAAATTAATGAGTATAAAGGCCATTTAGTTAGTCTAAATCTATTAGACCCACAAATTGTTCACTCTCTTTAAATAGAAGTTTTATGTTCTGTATTTTAATATAGAATAAATTGGTTTTTACTTGAATTTATTACATAACAGTTATTTATTGGAACATGCTTATGGCACTCGTGTTTAAACAATCAAACTTCATTTCAAAACTCATAACTAATATTACTTTTGCTGTGAGCAATAGTTTTGATGATTTATTAACATAGATTTGAAGTCCTGTATCTGGTCCTTTTTGCTTACTAACATTAGTATTTAGAAACCTTATGAAACTTGATCATTTTAAGTTGGACATAATTATTTTAGTGGATCAATCACAACAGTTCCATCAGTGACTAGAAGTACTTCAGTTGCTGCAGGTGGAAGTTCCAGTGGCAGCAGTAAAAAGAAGAAGAAGCTAGCAGACAAGATCCTTTCACAGAAAGTTCAGGATCTTGTTCCAGAATCTCAGGCTTACATGGATCTCCTGGCTTTTGAAAGAAAGCTTGACTTCACTATTATGAGGAAGCAGTTAGATATTCAAGAAGCCTTCAAACGGCCCATGAAAGTGGGTAACTTTTCAATTGAAGTTGTTTAAGTCATCATCAGACACTTTACGTTGTATGTGTTCCATAAAGAACCTTAGAAACATTTTTGGTTTTATCCTTAAGATTTTTCTATTTGTAATTCATAATGGAAAATATCCAAATACCATACATACCCACATATAATGCACACTTTTTTATAGAATTTTTTGTGATCAAATATGAAGTGCAAATATATTCTGAGGTAATCATTGTTGGATCACTGGAAGTAAAAAAAAAGAACCACAACATAGAGGAATAAACAAAAGTCTGAAATCCTGACATTTATCTTTTAGGCTTCAAGTCATACATGTATAACAGGTTCATTTTGTCACCATAACAACTGCACAGTTTATATTCTGGTACTCGCTAATAATGATTAGTCAAAATATAATCAAGCAAAACTTTTTCAATTTTTGGGAACTTTGTGTGCTTGGTCATAAGATTATTTTACTATCCTACCCTACAATACATTCACAGTAATGATCAGTCAGCTGAACCCCCTATTTTTGTGATGTAAAACAATTATGCTTATATAGTTATAGCACAGCTGCTTATGATATTTAACATTTCCTACACATTACACATTCTTCTGATGAAGCACTAGCATTTTTAGGCTTGAAATATTCACATGTTTTGGCTTCTGTTCACAGTTTGTAATTGGAAGCCCAAAACCAGATTCTTTACAGGAGGTGTATGTGACTTGTTGGCGATAAATTTCAACAATAAACAAATAGCAATACAATACAATCCACTTGTTTTAAAATAATATATTAAAACAAGTCAAATGTATATACAGATGTTTATTACACTGTTGATTATCACAGTTGTATCCAGAGCTTTAAATAATTCTCTTTTGTTGTTTTTTTATCAAAGTCCACACAGACTAGTTCAATTTTTTTAAAACACAACTGACAAGACAAATTATTACAATACAGTCTGTGATAATTTCACTTTAAAAATTGACACCTTACCTTCTTTATCACTAAACTCACAATCATGCAGTCTAGACCGAAATAATAATCTTTCAATGCGTAGTTATACCCCAAAAGAAGTTTAGAACATTCCATGCAAAACCAGTTATTCTGGTGCAATAATAATCAACCAAAACAATGAAAAAATGGTGTGTAATAACATGTTATTTCAGTGGTACAAGCATGTAGGTATATGAAAGCCAGTGGTTGAAATAGCTAATATACTTTTGTTGTAGAGTTGTTTAAGTTAGTAATATAACTTAACAATTAATAACTACTCTGCATTACTCTAATAAAACATACATTTTTATGCTAATTTATGTCTAGTTTTCCATACAGTTTTACAACAGAATGATGATATGTTGGCTTTTCATTGGATGTTTGTGGATTTTATGTGAACAGCCATGCAATTGTTTGAACTATATTTCATGCAAAATTGCTTCTAGATTTAATCTCATACCACCTATGTTTTTCTGGGAGGCATGCTCCAAGACCACTGTAGAGTTAGCATACATCTCACAATATATGTTGGCATTTGATCTCGCAAATTAGAACCACCCAACCACCCCCCATTTCAAACATTCTGTATACAGGCCTGATGGCAATATCATTTTGAGCTTGAATAAACTGACTCTTGTATTGCTAAGCCTTAATATTCCTGTAGCAGATTTTTAGTTATAGCCATAGTCATTTTAGTTGTTTAAAGACCACTGAAATAGTATCAAACGATGATAATATATAGCATAAAATGCAGCTCCATTTATGTTAAATTTTAATTAACACATTGGAATGGCAGTTGTTTCTTTTTTTTTACCATTTACTTACCGATTCAGTGGTAGTCATATTCATTTTGTTACAATCTTCAGGCACTTTAGAATATGTTTATAGATATAATGTAGTTGACATATTATCGCATAATTTTCTTTGTTTTCACTCATAAGTTCTTGGAAATAAGTATAAAGATACAGTGCAAGTATTCGTCGGGTAGAGATCAGAGTCTGATTAAGGGCTATTGTTTTGAAATTGATTGAGCCTTCTTATTAAACTACAGAATTTTTTATTAAATTCAACTGAATCAAACTAAGTGTTTATTTGGCAATTAATGCCAGTTTCAGGATTGGCAGAAAAGTATACAAGTATACCATCATGAGTTAGTATTAGTGATATTGTTCATCAGTATGTTCTTATGTTATGATCAAAATGTATCCTTTATATTTAATTCTATGTTTAATTAATATGAAGAATGTGAATGCATTTTTACCCTTTAATTTATAAGTTTTTCCATTTGTGATAGCAAAAACATAAACTACGGATATTCATCTCCAACACATTCTACCGTGGGAAACCTGAGGGAGAATGTGGGGAAGAACCTACTGTCCCATCTTGGGAGCTTCGGGTGGAAGGTCGGCTTCTTGATGATGTAAGTACTTAAACGTGTATATACTCTGGAAATCTTAGACAGCAGTGAAATCATTCCTTCGAACCTTCCTGAAGTTTTGTAAAAACAAAAATATCGTTATTCTTATATTATGCCCCATTGAGTTAGTTGTTGGATGTGATACAGAGGAACATATTTTTTGTGACTCTGTTAAATGTTTTATTGCTGCTGTTATTAGTTTTATTATAGAAAAGTATTAATTGATACATTCATTTTATCCATAACTTAAAAGCTTTTTTTCTTTGCAGTAATATGCAATGCAGAAGTATTCATAAAATAGTAATTAAAAATCCTTAGTGTATGTTTTGGTACTTGACTTCAAAATAGTTGTGATATCCTGTTTTACAAGTTGAAAGACATTATTTGCTGATGCTCAGACATGAAGGCCAGTTGCTGATGATATGGGATTAATTACTTAGGTTGTTTTCTGAAATAATTTATTGGTTATAAATATTGCAAGTTTATAATGAAGATTCAGATGTATTTAATGCAAATTATGCTTGTGTAATAATTAACCTGAAATACCTGTGAATGACCTTTCAGATGTTTTGGAAGCATTATGAGAATTAGTTGCTGAAAATATCTTAGTAGTTAAAAATTAAAAAACTTTTGTTATTATAATATAATGAGGGAATCCTCAATAGCCATGGCACTTGAAATTCTTTTAGGCAGAATTAGAGTAAATTAATATATGAGACCTTTTTTCCTTTTTATTAGCTATATTTTTGTGCACCAGCAATACCAAGGGTGAGATGCACCTATGCCCAATTCAATTTTATTACTCATCAGGATCTCTTCCAGCCTACCCTCAAATTGAAATTCATTTAGGCAGAATTAGAGTAACTTAATCTATGAGACCTTGGGCGTGATCAAGTACATCAATTGAAAGGATTTGACCTTCTTAGTCCAAAACTGTAATTAGATCTCGAATTGGTTAAGATATGACGAAGCTATGAGCTAAAAGTTTGTACTTGAAAAAAAACAAAAAAACATTTAGAACCATTCTATGAGCCTCTATGCCACAGCTAAAAATTCACTGGTTGCCATTGTGATCTAATTAAATTGAAACTAAGCTGAGACAGGACATCACTATTATGCTATGGTCTGACAAATTACTAAACATGAACCCCATTGAGCATTTGTAGGTTATCCTTGATAAAGTCCTGCAAAAGCAACTTCTTGGGATTCCCTAAAACAGATTATTTACTAGGAATGGACTGCAATTCCACAGACAGGATTGCTGGTCTTGTCCACACAATCTGTGTGTTCCTGCATTGCATAATGCAGAGGGTTGCCCCCACAAAGTATTAACCCCAGCACCCCACTCATATTTTGCTAGTGTTAGGTATTGTTCCAAGTTAAGCCAGTGTTTTGTCAAACTTGGGTGTCTATTTACCTATGTTAAGTTTCCGTATGCTATATAAAGCATCTGTGGTATAACTCATATTTAATTTTAATAATTTTAAATAATCATATCCTGTTTTAAAATATATTTACTCAATTATTCTAATGGTAAGTAATTTCATTAGATTTAATCAACAGAAATGAGAGACTTATGTAGCAACAAAGTTTACAGGTATACATATATGCTTTTGTTTTACATGATTCTTTGTTTTTTATAAAAGATTGCATATCTTTAGAAAGATCTAATCCAAGCTAAATGTATAGTTGTGTAAATCAAGTATAAAATATCAAATACATCTGAGGAACACTATATTAATGTTGCATGAGATAATAATAATAATGTGAATTGTTTTTAAATTGATTATATGACAACACATTATACATCTTAAACACTGCAGTATATATGATTCTCATTCTGCACCATATGCCATTGTTTCCATTAGAAAAAAAAACAACCTCTTTTACTCATTTGCCATTGTTTTTGTTTTTTTCAGAAAGACTGTTTTTGCTAGGAAATGGTCATTTTGTATTTACTTACACACTGCAATGATAAGGGTTCTTTAATTGAAAAACATATACTAAACAGACACTTATTTTCTACCATCACTCATTAAGTGTTGTAATGAACTTCGTTCTACAGGTTGATAGTATGGTGCTGATTAGTTGCCTTTCCTCTAGGCAGTACTTCAAAGGTAGAGACAGTGGCGAATAGCCTTAACGCCTATGCCATATATACAGATATGGAACTATTTTATACAATTTTTAATGAAATATAACCAGTGATGGTTTATGACGTTCTGAGGCCATAAGCTATCTAAAGTTCAAGAAGCCCCATACGATTAAAAATTGAAATGGAGTCAGTTTTTCCTTTTGTTAGAGGCAGCTATGAGTCCCTAAGCTGTAGCTTGGATAGCTTATGCCTTAATCCAGCACTGAATGTAACAAACTTTAAAGATCATTTCATGTGGCCACTTGGACATATTGGGTTACGATTTGACCAATATACTTTAACATAACATATAATATTTAGGGACAACAAGAGAGCTATTAATCCATCTAGGTTGTCCCATCCAATAAACTAAACTAAAACTATTCAAAAAACACCTCAAAGCTAGTCCTTATCATTCATATATCTATCAAGCTTTCTCCTAAACTCACCTACATTCACAGCTTTCACAACATCCAAAGACAACCAATTCCAAAAACAACTACCCTATTAGAAAAATAAAACTGTCTTAGCTTAAAATGACTCCTACCTTGCCAAAATCTATACATGTGTGACCCCAAGTCCACCCATTCTCTTCATTAAGTGTTAAAAAAGACGATTCATTAACACCATCAATTCCTCTAATAATCCCAAACACTTCAATCAGATTCCCTATAACTCCTCTTTTCTCAAGAGAAAACAGTTTGGGAGATCCCAACCTCTCCTTGCATGACAACCTTTCCATTCCAGATATCATTCCTGTAGCCCTCCTATGAACCCCCTCCAACAATTCAATGTTGTTTCTTAGATAATTAATCCACGAATGAATAGGGTACTCTAAATTTGGCCTAAAAATTATTTATACAATGATGATATAACCTCTTCAGACTTGCACTCAGTATTGCCATTTATTCGCTCAACTCACCAAATCCTTTTTAAAGTAGCAACATCCTCCACATAGCCAGCAACACATAAAAGCTTAACATCATCAGCAAATTTAAACAATTTATCGACCATTCCTTCATCCATATCATTGATGTAAATCAAAAAGAGCAAAGAACCTAAGACTGAGCCCTGAGGCACACTATCCATGACACCAATCCAGCCTTCCTCCATCCAGCCACCCCTCTATCAAATTAGCTTTGGAGAAGTTAAGAACTATTATTATTATTAGAGTTGTAACTATTTTGTTTTATTCTTTCATAGAAGCTTAAATTGAATTTTACAAGACTATATAAGCATTCCTTTGGGATGTAAGTATGTCTTTGCTTAAAAAGACAAATTGACTCTATAACTTGGATCATTTGAAAAACTTTGGATGTTAACTATGCATAAAAGAAAAAGGAAAAATGTTAAATTAATATTTTTGTTATGCTTGGGAATATTTAGGTCTTAGATCCTATTTATGCATAAAGATTCAGGTTTTTCATAGGTCAGTAGGAAATGGTGTATTTTGTTCTTTTGTTTTTTCTGGTTGGTTTGGTCTGAAATTTCATTGGTGGTAGTGTCCAGGGTCACTGATGAGGAGTGGAATTCTCCAAAGCTAATCTGGCTCACTGACACACACCCCAATGAAAGAATAGACCATTCCAAGCTTTTACTTAATGTTAAACAAATGTTCAAACAACTTTATTCAATGAAATAAAAATTAATAATAATGTTTTTCTTCTTTGAATTCTTAAATGTTTTGAGAATTTCAAATTACTCATCTTTAAAATTTCAACAGTTAACCTCCTCACATCTGGTTTATTTTAGTATTATGGTTTTATTGCTGAATTTTGTACTAAGGAAAATGTTTCCGTCTTTCTATGAAAAGCAATAAATCACAGCAGAAGCCCATTAGCTATTTCTTGTAAATACCACAAGCTGAGTGCATGACCTGTGTGATCTATCCACTCACAGACTTAACTGACCTAGGCCTCATTCGATTATCCTGATAAAAATTTATTTAGCTTTCAAATGTGCATTTTAGAACACAAAAATATATCAATCACTGGAGTAGAATGTAAAAAAACTAGTGTAATTTATATGACTTTCTAAGTAGATTAAAGTTCTGTTAGCTGCTCTGATTATGGTAACAGTCCTTATGACAAAAAAATCTACCATTATTGTGTACATATGCTTGTGAAAAAGAAATACCTATAATAAAGTTTATGTAGGGGAAGATCTCTTTATATTGATTATAAAAAACATTTCCATTGGCCATGTAAAAAAGATTAGTACGAGATCTTGAAAGGCAGAGAGAAAGGAGGGGTTTCTCTGGTAGGTTCGACACATTTATTGATATCTCAGCAACTCGAGAAAGTATGGGGTTCAGATTTTATATTCTTACTTGTAAATTTGTATAGCTTGTGTTTCTAATCAGTTGGAAACTTCAGGAGCCTATTTTTGAAGTTATACGATTCAGATATGGAGAATTCAGAGCTTAAACGTGTCACGTGAGACAGAAAAATGAAGATTGAGAATATTTTTTAAACATTTCCTTTTAATATTAAAAAATAAAACTTGCATAATACGAATATTTGAATTATAACTGCAGTTGTCTAATGAAATTTTGAATGTAACTGCAAAAGCTTATAGAATACCCACTTTGACCCAGCTGTACACATAAGGTTAATACTTGTGGTAATTAATTAAACTTGTTTTATTTTGTTTTTTCACTCTCAGTAAGTTATTGCTTACCTTATTTTGGAGACTTGCAAGAATCTGCCTACAGAGTTAATGTTACATTTAGATTTTAATTACATTTCTCCTTGAAACAATAGAAGCTGTAATTAAAAATTAAAAAATACAGATCTCACCTCAGATGTTTATCATCACCAGGTAGCTAATGATCAAATTAAATTACTTTATGGCTCATTTGAAAAATTAAAATTATTATAAATTACTTACTCTGCTATTGCTATACAAAAAATACAACTTATTTTCAAATTAAAATGATGCTTATAATATCTTTTAATCATGACTTAAAATGGTCTCAATTGTCTATTATGACTTGTGTGCCAACCCCCCCCCCTCTCAAGTGGCTCAATGGTAAGTCTACAGGCTCACAATGCCAGAAATGTGGTTTCGATACCCATTGCTGACAGAGTACAAACAGCCCATTGTGTAGCTCTGCTCTTAACAATAAAAACCATAACGTTTGGTCAATTTTAGCATAAACCATTGGATAAAAGTGAAAGATAATTTTTAAAGATTTTTAACACTTGCTGAATTTGAATGCCTGAAACATTTTCACATATGATTGTTATTACTTTGTGATGTTATTAAACAATTCAGTATAAACTTATGTACAAAAAATTTGATAGTTTCTTATCTTATAAAGAATCAGTATTTTATTTTTCTCTTGTATAGCCAAGTGCTCCAAAGTCTGATCAGAAACAAGTGAAACGAAAATTTTCTTCTTTTTTCAAGAGTTTGGTTATTGAGTTAGACAAAGATTTGTATGGACCAGACAACCACCTGGTAGAGGTAAATTAGTTATACTGTTATTTTAAGAAAAACCATTGTTTACACTAAGTGTCACCACAACTAGATCTTAACAAATATAAGGCAAATTAACTTCAAACAAAAGAAACATTAAATAACTTTCAAGCCTTTTTTGCAGCCTAATTAATCATTTTGTTATTAGGACTTTTGTTTATGTCTTCTTAAAGTAGATTGATTTCAAAGTTTGAATATCAATGCCATGTATTATGTTTTGTAATATTTACAAAAATCATTCTCAGTACTTCTCATCATGTTTTTTTAATTAAATCTTTAAAATATTCTCCACTAATGTAGCAACCACATTTTCTAGATTATACTAGTTAATCACTAGTATCAGTTATTAAAACCATCCACAGAAAGTTTTTAAACATGTTGTAAAATATAATTTTTAATGTGCTTAATTGCACATTCATAAACTAATCCAAAAAAAATTTGAGTTTGTTAGACAAGTGAAGTGGGTATTATGATTTTTTTTTGTTATTGAGGAGTGGGGGTAAAGCATTTAACCATTAATAATGTATCCATACTTTAATTTAGATATTCAGTATGATGATGTTTAACATAATGACTACTTAACAAAGTATCTTCCAATCATGGTATTTTTTTTTTATTAGTGGCATCGTATGCCAAAAACAACTGAAACAGATGGGTTCCAGGTGAAGCGTCCAGGAGATAAAAATGTGCGCTGTACTATTTTGTTATTACTAGATTATAAAGTAAGTGAGAATTGTTTTGTTATAAAAAATGTGTCCTTTTAAAATGAACAGACGTTATGTTTTTAGCTTTTTTCTGGCCCAGTATTTTTGTAATTGTCTGACATTTTGCTTACCTGGAAAAAAGTATTTATCAAATTTTTAAAAACATGCTTCACCATTAATGCAAATGTAAACAAATCAGCCACAAATGAAATAACATCTATATAGAATTTCGTATAAACTTAGCACAGAGTTAAGCAAGTAACATTTACTAAGAATTAAGCAAAACTTTCATAATTTCTGGTTATGGACCTCAGTATAATGTTCAGAATGAACTTATCATGAACATAAACTAATAATATATTCTGATGTTGTAACATAGCCTTTTATTAGACACATTAGTATAAAGTATATAGTCACAATTCAGATTAAAATAGTTTATTTCAATTACACAAATCATATTAAAGTCAGACTTTGAAATAACATATTCCTGCTTATAACACTCAAACTATTTAGAACCATAGGAATACTAATGCTCTGTTACATTTACTTCGGGCATGCGTGTGGCCTCATTTGTAACTGAAACGAGAGATAATGGATGTGGTGTGATTTTAGCATTGATTGGAAGGTTTGGATAATGTTATAAACTGATGATTTTAAGCTTTCACTTAATCTGATTATTATCTGATAATTTTACAAAGAAAGAGAGAAGTTCTGGATGATGAAAGGATAGAAATTACAAGTGGGCTACGTTACTACTTTCTCTATACTTCATGGCATTTATGACTGCTTCCACAATTTTTACTGAGCATGTATATTTCATTTACTGTTTTCCACACTTTTTTTTTTTATACAATGAAGCTTTCTTGCTCTCATTTGTCTGACTTCAACATGATTGAAAAGAAACTGTTTTATGATGATAAATTTTGTTTACTATTCCATGAATGTGATATTGCCTATTACTCTCACTGTATTATTTTGTGATAGCTTACACCATATATATTTTTTTTTTTACATTTGAATGTTATTTTTAACAAATATTTTAGTTACATAATTTCATTAAAGTATTTTGATCAACATTTTAAAATGAAAATTTACCAATCAGAAACTGAACTTCTTAAAATTTCATATTCATTTTCAAGATTTGATTGGTAATTTGGTATATGCCACCTATTATTTTAAATGCTATAAGTAACGAATCTGTATCATATGAGGCCAGTAATCATTAAACACCATTGTAATTTATGAAGTACATGAAAAGAAACGACCAGGCTTAGCCTTGTGGTTAGCTTGCTGCAATGTGAATCTGAAGGTCCATGGGTCATATCCTATTACCATAAAATTATGCTCCACACTTTGGAGCTGTTGGTGCATTATAAGAGTAAAAGTCAAGTTCCACTACCCTTTTAGAGTTGGTGATAGGTGCTATTAACTAGTTGCTTACCCTTTAGTCTATTATTTCCAAATTGTGGACAGCTAGTGCAAATAGCTCTTGTGTAGCTTTGCAAAAAACATCTGAAACAAACAAAAGAAAAACAAAAGTGTTTTATTTGTAATAGAATGAAAATATTCAAAACTGCAGCTAGATCACTTATTAATATGTATTTACTCATATATTCAATTAATATTGTCATAAATTCTTTTCAACAGTCAGTTTCAAAGGAACAACAAAGCATATTATACATCTCAGTTAATGAAATCATTGAAAAAAAACATACAAAACACAGTATTGATCTATAATGATGTTATCAAAAGATTAAAATAACTAAAAAGTATTCAACAATACATCCTTCCATTAATGCTTCATAAAAATATATTCTGTTGCTCTTTTTTAAATATATAAATGTTATTTATTTATGTATATTATTATATGCACAGTGATTACATTAATATTATTTTGAGGTTTGTCGAAAATATTAATTTTTACCTCCCAAATTTTAGCCTCTACAGTTTAAGTTGGACCCAAGACTGGCCAGGCTTCTTGGTATTCACACTCAGACACGGCCAGTTATCATCAATGCTCTGTGGCATTATATCAAAAGTCATAGGCTGCAAGACATTCATGAACGGGAGTACATCAATTGTGGCAAATACCTAGGGCAGGTACGGCCTTCCTGGTCATATTTGACATGGAGTTTGTTATAGGAATTCCATACTTTAACAGAGGAGTCAGTATGAAAGATCTATATTTTGGGTAGATGTTTTAAAAAATCATTCGATTTTTTGCTCTGTTTTTATTAATTATATGGTTGTACACATCTGGCTTCCAAAACCTTGAACATATTTGTTGTTACCAGTTTTCTCACTAAACCATGCTACTCACTATTAAACTTTGATTTGCTTAATATCTTTTTCTAAGGCTGTTGGCTAATCTGAATCTGTAACTGATGTATTTTCTTAGTTTTAAACTTTCTATATTTTGTGAGATTCTATAGACTGAAATTTGATGTTGGCTATTTTTACAAAGGTTAAGTGCTTTCTAAGTTTGACGAGTGCAGGTTTTTGCATTACATTGTTATAGATTTTCCAGTGTCCAAGACTTAAGTTTGCTGAAATTCCTCAACGTCTCCATCGGCTTCTACACCCTCCAGAACCAATTGTCATCAACCATCTTATCAGGCAAGTTGGTTTACTTTAAATGTAACTGTGCTTTAATTTATGAACTTTCTAACTATGTGTATCTTGGGAAACACAGCTATTTAAATACGACATTTGGACATACAAAAAGGTTTAAAATAGTTTCTTAAGCATTTGTAGAACTTGAGATATGAATATAAAAAAATGAAATGTACTTTCTATTGTGAAGTAAATGTAGGATTTCTGAAGATCTCTGCATGTTTGTCAGTTTAAGATAGAAACTAACCATGCCTGAAAGGGATGTGTAGTAGCTTTTTGTGTTAGGTGCACTAGCATCCAAGCCCTATAAATGAAAGTACACATGCATTCATCACAATTATGAGAAGTTTTGTGTATGTCGTTCATCCTTTATAATCTACATAGATTTAAAATTCTGTTGTTTTGAATCTGTCCCCAACTCTGATTTATTTCTATTTATAATATTTGAAGCCTTTAATTTTTTTTTTCAGAGTATTTAGCAACAAGTATTGTATCTTATACCTGTAATGTTGTTGTAGTTCTTACTTGACTTTCTTGGCAAAAAGGAGTTGAAGAATAACTTGGAGAGTTTCTTTAGTGAAATATTTTCTTGAATATTATGAAATTAATGTACTTCAATCATTGAGTAATGTTATTTTGAAAGTTGTATTATTGTTATTATTTACACAGTGACTAGTTCTTTTGCTATAAGCTGTAGGTCAGTACATTTCTGATATTGGTAATTTTGCTCATCCAGCATTAAAATCTTTAAATTTGTGGATATTCATTACCTAGTAATAGGACTTTGAGTTATGTTTTTACTGTTTAGAAGTATATTTTCTTAATTTTACCAGTAAGTCATTTGTGTAGTGGTTGCATGTCATTTTTTTGTGACAGGTACAAGGAATTCCAATGGGAGGTAACTTCAGCCCACAAGTTTCAAATTTATATTTATCAGACTAGAATTTTCATATGTTACAAACCTTAATAAGAAAGACTACAGTAAAGGTTTGTACATCAGTCTCACTTTTTGATATGTGGATGATATTCTTATACCAAACTATCAAGGATTTCTAGACACAATTGAACAAATTTATCCATCACGGCTCAATCTAGGAAAAATCTGTCATTTAAAACAAAGCACAATATCTGGCTTTAGATATCAATATCATTAATTGAACATTCAAATATAAAGATTCATTGAATTGGATACTTTCAAGTTTAAAGTTATAAAACTTCCATTCCCAACTGCAAACATTCCAAATAAGTTACAATTTTAACTATTATGAACTTATTAGATACAATAGAATTTGTTCATCATCATGAGATTTTGTGGATAGAAGATGTAAACTCTCCTTCTTTCTCTCTCTCTCTCTCTCTCTCTTTTTTTTTTTACAAATGAAGTTTCATTGCATGTTTTAAACACTAAACTCATTCAACAGAAGTATTTCAGAGTATCAAGACCTTTTAAAAACTTCCACTTCTACATTTTGTAGTGAAGTGCTTTAGTATATTGACCACAATTGGTTTTACCTCCGATCCATTAGTTTAAGCTATTATTATATATTGTTAATTTTAACTATATAATAGTTCCTTATGTAATATGACATTATGTCGTTAGTTTATTAAATGAATTTTTGTTGATTACTTTTTGTCATATCAGTGAATGTTGTTATTTTCCATACTAAGTCTTATCATTTTCATTTAACTTTCTAGAGGCTTATCTTGTTTCCTTTTCAGCTTTTACAGAAGATTTAATGTTATTTATTGCTTTCTGTAGCTCTAGCTCTATGCGTTTCTTAAGTGTCAGAAGTTAGTTATAGTAAGGGTGATAGTGTTAAACAAAACCACATAGTATTTTAGAATGTTATTTTCTTTTTATTACATATAACATTGCTGTAGTTTCCTGGATGGTTCCGGTATTATTTCATTTGTTATTTTGTGTCTTCATAAGTATTAGTTTGTTGTACTATAGGAAAACTGCTACTAATCGACACAGTTTAAACAGTAATATGTGTCGTCATAAATTTGTCACAGATGTCACTCTCCTCTAACGTTAGACAGTAGGAGTGGCTTAATGAATTTTCATTGGTCAAAAGACGTGTTAGGGAGAATTGGAGAAGACTCAGGTATGTTATAGTAGGTTACATTTTTCAAAGACATTTACTTCTATGACATTAGTTGAAGCCAACAGATAGTGTTTCTGTTTTCTCTAAGTAAAGTATAATATTTATTTATTGTTGCTTTTATTAACATTATTAGTTATACTATTTAATATATTGAATGTCATTACTTTATTAAAAATTTTTATTATTGTTCTTTTATTATAAAAATTGTTTTGCATTTTTAGCTAAATATATTTATTTAGTATTAACCCAAACAACCTAAGCTGGCCAAATCTTGTGAGATGTTACCGGGCTTTCAGCCAAAAATATTATTAACAGCATGGGTACCAAACTGATGAAACAATGCATTCTGTAAGTTGAAACTTAGGGGTTTATTTAATTAGCTATACTGATTGCCAGGTTCATTTTTAGTTTTCCTCTGTGTACACAGCTTGCTCTGAGCAGAAGTAAATATTAATATCTGTTTATCATTACTATCAATTTTTTTCATTGTTTACGCATTGAAAATGTAGCATGTTTAAGGTTTAGAGGATGATCATATTCAATATGAAGTTTATAAAGATCTGATATAGTTTTTACACCATCTTTTTTGTTTTGTTGTAGTTGCATATGTTATTTATGTGTTTTTTTGTTTTATTACAGTGTGGAAGGACTAGACACAAAGAAAACATCCTGTTACGATATAGATGTTGAGGTGGTAAGTTGAATATGATAAGATCATGAATTTTTACTAATACAAAAATAAACTTATTTCAAAATATGTATTGTTATAAATTTATGATCAAAAATAAACTGACTATATAGATTACAGTAAAATATTTAAAAACAGTAATTTATCAAGGCAATTCTGTATAACAAGCGTATAAGAGATACATAAATCAATAATCCGGAAAGTTAATCCTATAATGATTGGGAATGCATTGAGTAATTATGTGGGTGCTTTTGCTTTTAATAGCATTTTTGGTTATAATGCTATGTATATCTTTCATTGGAAATTGTGATAAGGAAGCCAAATGTCAAGAAATCTACACACTTTGATAACTGCTTCTTTGGGTGTGCCAGAAAAGGGTCTATTTAAAAAATATAAGAACCTAGCTATAGTTTTAGAAGTATTAATTAGAAGTTTGTAATTTTTATATGTTAATTACTTTTATAACAATAAGTAAGAGATTTACATAAAAAAAAGAAATTTAGTAGTTATGTTTAGCCTCTCTTTTTTTTTCCTTTTGGTCTACCAATAAAACTTAAGCTTACTTTTTATGTTATGATGGTACACTAAACAATTTCCAAAATATACTTATCTCCTATCACACTATAGCTTTACTCAACTGCTATGGTTTACTTCCTTTGCCAATCTAAGCATTGGTCTGATTTTTTCTCACTTGCTCCAGTCTTTTTTTCCCCAACTTAATTACTCTTGGTAATTATCTGTCTTGTGACACTTACATCAATGTGCCCTCTATCCTGGTACTGTATATAAGCACCTCATTCACATAATATTACCACTTTATCGAGATTTGGCTTGGCTCTGAGAATTTCTGGATATGTGAAAAATCTTTACCACAAATCCATGAGTACTACAAGTCCTTGAATCAGTAGTCATTCAGTTCACATCTTCATCACCATTATCCACCCAACTTGTGGTGTTTCTGCCTCCTGCAGATCCTTGGATTTTGGAACTTCTTTCCAGGGCTATCAGAGATTTGTTGGTCAAAGGGGCAGTGGAGAGAGTTGTTCCAATTCTTCCAGGGTTTTATTCCTGTCTGTTTGTTGTGCTTAAAAAGAACAGGAGATTGGCATCCAGTCGTCAACTTTTCTCGTTTAAATAAATTCGTAGATCCTTCAAGGTTCAATCTGCATTAGCATTTTTTACCAGGACTGTAGATGACCAAGTTTAATGTTGTCAATGCCTATCTGCATGTTCCCATAACAGAGTTGTCCCGCCATTGTCTACATTTTGTGCAAAAGGGTCAGGTGCTGTAGTTCAGGGTTCTGCCCCTCAGATTAGCATCAGCACCATATATGTTCTGCTGAACCATACAAGCTTTTTCTCATTGCCTCCATTCTCTAGGCCTGTGCACACAACATTACATAGACAACTGGTTGCTGCTGACACCATCCGGTAAGTTAGCAGAACAAAACACCCAAATTCTACATTCAAAAGTAAACAAGGCAGGCTTTATTATCAGAGCTGAGAAATCTATTCTCACTCCAACACGATGTATCATCCATCTAGGTGTCTTTCTCAGCCAATTCCTATCCGGCTCCATGCTACGGAACAGGCAGTCCAACTCTCCTTCTCCCACTGCATGGATGGTTCTTTCTCTTTTGGGGATGTGGACATCACTCCAATCCCTCATTCCTTTGGAACGAGAGTACCGGAGATCCCTTCAGTGTTCCCTATGCGCCCAATGGATCATTTAGAGCAATTCACTGGATTCTCTGGTCTCCTTATTCAGGATCAACATCATTGATCTTGAGTAGTGGTTAGATCAAACCAATACTACGATAGGTGTTCCTCTGCTGCCAACTTGTCCAAAGATCCATCTCTTCGTGGATACCTCGCTTCAGCGATGGGTTGCATATCTCAACAGTCAGGAATTCCAGAGCCTGTGGGTGGACAACTAGGCTTCCCTACACAATGTTTTAGAACTTCTTGCTGTTCAAAGGGTAACATATTAAGATCTGACCCTTTTAAGGAGAAAATTCACTTCATCAATTCCATGGTGGTGTCTTACATTTCCCGTCAAGGGGGTACTCGGTCCATGCCACTCTGTTTTCAAACCTTGGATCTTTATTGGGCCCACTCCAATCATATCATCCTACTAGCTTGCCATATTCCAGGGGGTGATTAATTTGGTGGCAGATTAATTGTCTGAACCCAACTGGACTCTCCAGACAGAATGATTGCTGCATCTCAAGGTTTTCCATTGGATTTGCTCTCGGTTTGGAACACTCAATTACCAGCATTTTGTGCTCTGGTACCTCACCCTCGAGTATTGGCAATAGATGCATTCAGTCTGGACTGGATGGGATTAAACCTCTATGCTTTCACACTGATTCGTATATTATCCAGAGTACTAGCTATGATTTGTTTGACCCCTTGTTGGGTTTTGTTGATAGCACGATATTGGCTGACTCAACCCTGGTTTCCACTTCTGCAATACCTTCAGGAGTACCCACTTCTTCTACTTTATCTTTTGCTATCTCTGTTGAGACAGCCATGATCCAACATCATACACCAAGCCATCCTGAAGCTCAAGCTTCATGCATGGAAGTTATGTGATCCTTCACACAGCATCGGGGGTTTAATTTCTAAGGTTGCCAGGTATCTGTCTCAATCTTTGCATAGTCCCACAATGGACATTTATCAACAGAAATGGCATGCATGCTGACAATGGTGTATTGCGAGGAGGTTGAACCTGCTTTGTCCAGAAGTCCCACCCATACTCGTTTTTTGACCTGGCTCTTTGACAAGGGTTTCACATCTTCCACAGTCACCTTATATAAGGCAGCTTTATCATCTATCTTTTAAATACTTGAGATGAAAATTATTTGAATCCCCAGTGCTCTCCAGCCTCTTCAAGTCATTTCAGTTACCTAACTAGGATTTTAACTCTTTCAACACAAGCTCATTCCCAGGGTCTGACCACATGACCATTTCTATTTGTATACAGTTTTAATATTATAACTTTTAATACAATATGTGTACTTTTACAAAATTTGGCAGACTTTTAGTAAACATTACATGTTGTGTGTACCAAAAAAAATCAGTTTTTTAACGAAGCATTTTTGCTAACAATTTGTCCGTGAATGAATTGAATATTTTTTTACTACTCCAAAAGCAAAGTGATTTTTATGTAAAGATTAAAAATAATTTTCGTTGTCTCAAAAATCTCACCCCTCATTTTCGTAATTGCTAAAACCTCCTTAGTAAAGGTGGAAACTTTATATTTCATCTGTTATTACCTCTACCATAACAGTATATTTTATTCTTCAACCAGTAGACAAAACATCAAAGTATAAAGAAAAGAAAAGTTGTAAAATCAGAAATAAAATGAGCAGCTCTGCCCTGTTTTCTTGATTATTGTTCATAAGATTTTAAAGTACTTCTTGTGTAAGTTTCAACTGCTATGCATTTCACATTTATTTTTTATGTTTATTTTTATGTCTACAACTTGAGTAGAAATTCACTGAAACTGAAGCAATAAATTACTGATTGTGTCAGTGGAGTGTTTACGTAACACCGTAATATGATACCTTCAAAAGCAACAAAGTACACGCAAAGGGATAACTGATACACATACAAAGGGAGATTGAGAATTTATTCAAATATTTCCTTTTGAAATTAAAATTTATATGTTATTAAAACTTGACTTATTATTGTGTTTTAATGACAACATTATTCATATTCATTGATAATAAAGTAGTTTAATTCAGTTTTGAATGTAACTCTGTAAAAGGTTGTAGCATTCAAGCTTTGGCCTACCCATAGTGAGAGGGTTAATATATGATGAATTGCATATTGTTCAACTGGACTTTTGGATGAAATGTTCGTGTCTAGTAGATTTTGCTTTATAACTTTTGAAACATTGAAAACTGTAAAGTCCAGTTATTTGTATTTTTATGGGTAAACAGGAACTATCTAGCATTTGATTGCCTGATCATCTTTCTCCAGACTTCCTTTAAATCATGAACTTAGCATAGTGTGGAAAATTTAGAGGAAATTGCATTTACACATAATCTTACAGTGATTTATTTCAGATTTAAATGTATGTGTTTCAATTTTGTATTTTTCATTAAAATATGTTTCATACTTTGTGGAATTAAATTCAATGAGATCGAATTATTTTTTTACACCTAATAGCTTTTATATAACAGTTGTTTTAGGAATAATTATAATTGTTTAATTACTTTAATATGACCATTTTAGGATGCTCCCCTTAAAAGTCAGATGAATAGCTTTCTTCTGTCTACAACTAACCAGCAGGAGATTCAAGGACTAGATAACAAGGTAAATACTTATTTCTGCAACCATAAGTTTCAATTAACTACCAAAGTGTTGAGTTGTTTCAAACCTACAGCATAAAAAAAGGATATTTGTGATTCATCTGAAGCATTTTAACCCTATCACAACTAGTAAGCACTTTTCAGGTGTTAGATTTCAAAGTTTAAGTAAAAGTAATAATTCTAACTTTATTTTAACACCTTTTAAGTTATTAATATGATAATTTATTATATTGTAATTTGTAACATTTATTTAGTGCAATTCACAAGGAAAAATTCAAAAAATGTTTTGACTCATTTCTGTGCATTTCTGAATTCTCACTTGTAAACAACACATTTACTGACTTTTTAGAATTTTTTTACCCATCCCAAGATATAGGTTTATATTTAGTAAGAAACTCTCATTCTTTGAAAATATAATGATTTATCTTTTTTTTTCTCACATGATCTTCATGCTCTGTTAGTATATTACTATAACTCTTTGTTGCCACTCTTTTATGATGTCACAGCATATGGCCTGAACAGTTACTAATAAAGCTTTAAATATCATTAGATAGAGTAGTTTATAAACTATTTACCTCATTATAGAATAAATGAACTGGTTTGATCAGCAATTTATAATTTCCCAAGATATTGATGAATTGAGGTTTTTGTAGGTTTGAACAAAGGAATCTGATGGGAAGTTTAGAAGACTTGGGAATGAAACCCAGATCTGGGAATTATGTTGTTTCTTTAGACATTGTTTTTTTTCTAGGAATATTTTTATATTATATCTGTTTCAAATCTGTAGAAATTTTCTTTCATCACTAGACACAAGATAAGCTGATTTAGGTTTAGTGAGTATAGCAGATGCCAGTAAAGTAATCCAGTTACTCAAATCCTTATTTGTTGAATATTATTGTTATGGTTATTGTATTCAAACGGTATATGAAAATAAAAGAACTTATGATCTATTGAAAAGAAACCATATTTATTATATTTAAATTGATATCAAACCAAGAATGTTGTAAACAAAAATCATGATACCTAGCCTAACGAAGGTAATGGTGATACCATTTTGAAAGGTGAGGCCAACCATATATTTTTGAATTTTTTTTTATGATTTATAGCCAAAAGTGGTGACTACTGTAGTTGTCAAAATATAATAGACGAAATATGTTACTCAATATCAAGTAATTTTGAAACTGACTTCTGACCAACAAGAAAAAAAATTAATTTTAGGATGAAAGGGAAGTATTTCTAATATATATTTTTTTTAAAAACAGTGTTTCACAACAAAAGCTTGAAAGTTTCACAACCTAAAAAATTCTTGAAGTTACTAAATCAGATTATATGAATTTTTGTAAGCTGAAACTAGACTGCTTAGTAAATTGTAGTAAGTTTCATGTAAATTGTTTGAATACTTCCACTGTGAAAAGGAAAAGAAATCAGTGAATATCAGTGACACTCTTTCAGTGAGAAAAGGATTGATAGATTATCCATATTGTGTAGATCTTGTTTACGTATGATATTTTTGTATGCCAGTACAAATTTTCATAACAGCTTCTGTCAAGTCTGAGTGATTTTGTTTTATATATATATATATGTGTGTGTGTGTATGTTTTTTCATGGTACCTGTACATCTTTTTCAAAGTGTATTCTCAATAATTTTAAACGTATGAAGAAACAACCTTATTTTTCAGTTTTAAGTCTGAAAAATGTTCAAATTTCTTAAATTTTTCTCGCCAAGATTTTAAATCAACCTGTTTTCTAGAAGAACACAAAACATCTAATATGTCCTCAGGATTTTTAACTTATTTCTAAAATTCTAGTAGATATGACATTTAAAGAAATTTGCACTTTTACAAATATTAATGATGCAAGGATTGATACATATAGTTCCAGTGTATTCACTGCTTCAGTTGGTAAGTTTTATTTTTCATAAGTATGATTTGCAAAGGTTGTGTGAACTTGTATTTATTATCCTCAAAAATCTGCTTTATTTTTAAACTCCAAAATAGATCCATGATACAGTAGAAACTACCAACCAGCTGAAGATCAATAGAGAATTTTTCCTCAGTTTTGCTAAAGATCCACAAAAGTTTATTAACAAGTGGCTGATTTCACAATCGAGGGATTTAAAAGTAAGATAGGTGTTTGTTTGGCTACCTGTCTTGTTAAAGTTGAGGGCTATTTATATATTAAATATAAAGTAAGCTAATTTTAAGTACCTTGCTTAACTTCAGCATATAACCTCAATGAATTATTTTAATCAGAGAATTTATTTACACTCCCCAATATCTGCAGTAAGTTTTTGAAGGCTTATAATGCTAAACATTTGTATTTGATACATCATTATGTAACTTTGCACTTAAACAATATGAATAAAATAAACCTGTAGTATTTAAAAAGATTGAGTAACTTTGATTTGAATAAATAATATTATGCACAGTAACTCTGAAAATATTCAGGATACTTATAAAAAAGTTCCTTTCTGCCTCACTGTTGCTTTGTTTTTACTTTCTTTATGTCCTGTTAAGAGTAATTTGTATCAGGGTCTGACACATAGTTAAGTAACTAATTGCTCATTGGTACATCATTTTCCAGATGGCACTTGAGTGCAAGTAGTTTTGTAAAATAACCACTTAATGTTGTCAAAATTAATTTTTTCATTTGTGCACATTTACACTATCCGTTCTTATTTCACTGTTTACATAGATAAATCCCAGAAGCTACTTATACTTCATGATCAGAATATCAAATGCAGTGATTAAAACATGATGCCAACTACAGTATTTTTCTATCCACCTCCTTTTTTTTTTTAAAGAATATAGTTTAATCATTTGTGAATAGTTAGACAGAAAGTCAAGAGAATCTTTCTTCAGAGAATAATGTTGAACATTGATTTTTACTTTTAATAATAATGTTTTCTGCAACAAAGATCATAAATTTTTAATTTTTTGTATAAAAATATCAAGTAGCCTAAATGCATTTATAATTATTTTAATATAGATTTATTGATCTGAAAAAGTTTATATAAAAAGTGTTTTGACACAATTATGATCATTAGGTGTAGTAAAGTAAAACAAATAGTAAGCTAATGGTAAATATGTGGAAGACTTAATGAATGCCTGGGTAACTTGGAGATCTTATTTTTATTGTGTTGTGTAAGGTTGACATGCAAACTTAAAACAGGGGTTATTAGCTATTATTTTTTTTGCTATCTTGCTTTAGAGAGTACTGTGAATATATGTATTTAACAAGAGCCACATTGTGAAATGCAGTTTAAGAATTTTTAAATGGTTTGCATTTAATTCTCAGCCTTTAATAGGGCTGTTGCAATCTGATGCACTATGTCAGTGTGAAATGGTTAAGTAAAATTAGATTACTTTGTTAATTGTGCAAAGCATATGTATGTTTAGTATTAAAAAAATAGTCCCCCCTTTTTTTTACACAATGTTTGAAAAGAAATTATTCTCAACAACAGTTTTTGTAAAGACCTACAAAAATACCATGGTAAACAAATGACTGACTAATATAGCTTAGACTGAAATTAAATTATATTTTTATTACAATTACCTCAGACTATGACAGATGTGGTTCATAATCCAGAGGAGGAACGTCGATCAGACTTCTACTACCAACCCTGGGCTCAAGAATCAGTATGCAGATACTTCTATAGCAAGGTTCAACAACGTAGAGCAGAGCTGGAACAAGCTCTAGGAATTTGCAACACTTAAACATACTGCCAAGAAAAACTTGAATATTCGGAAGTCATCAGTATTTTTTTTTTACCTCGTAGGTAAATAACATGTGTAGACAAATCTATAAATGTAAAAAAGATCATAACCTATACCTCCAGAATGTAACTTTATTAGCTCAATATTTCGCTATTACAGCTTTGTCAGGAGCAATCGATATCTACAAGTTCCCTGATCCAGTTAAATCTAAATTGGAACACTGTCATTCCAAAATCGAACATAGATACACGTGTTTACAAAGTTCATATTATAATAATATCAAACATTATTGAATTTATATTGTTAAGATGAATCACATCAACAGTGCAAGATAAATAAAATGTGTAAGCCAGTAAGTAAATTATTAACGTTGTTTGACTTAGAATAGAATATGTTACGTATATAAAACATTTATTTATATATGTATTGGTAAGTATTTTCCATTATAGTATATTGATACATATATAAAACAATGTCTGAAGTTATATTTCAATCCTTATAAATGTGTATAGAGACTTTGTAAAAGTACAACATATTAAAATCTTTAAAATGTCATTAACATCTCTACACTAATGGCCAACCTTTGTATGTATTCAATTTAGGCTTATTTTTCTTGATTAAAATGGATTCTTTAATTGTTCTATCCAAAAAAAAGTATGACATTTAGATAAGATCTTAACATCTGATAAGATGTTATCCGCTTGTAGTAAGCTATGTACTTTTCCATAATGTTCTGCAATAGCATTATTAGTATGAGGTTTTCGATGTCATGCACATGTTCAGATATTCGATCATGGATGGTTCAGAAAATTTCTCCTATATATGTTCTAGAGCATCTACCACAAGTTACTTCATAAACAATGTTTTTACTATGGCATCTATTGTGTATTCCATATTTAGTAGCTTTACAGTTATTTTTCATACATCGTGTTTCTTTCTTGTATGCTGAACTTGTTATTAATGATTTAAGGGAAATGCCTGGTTTTTGTACTATTTTAGTAGGTAAGTCTGAAGCTCTAATTACTCGCTTTAGTTTTGTGGTGATATCATCACTAATATATGGAATCACCCAAGTAGCCTGAGCTTTAAATGTGTTTTCTTTATTTATACGATTCTAAAGAACATGTCTATTTTCTTTTTGCTTGTCAAAATTTTTTATTACGTTTTGTATAAATTCCTGTGGATAGGCATTTTTTCTTAAAAGTCATAAGATTTTCTCTAGCCTCCTCCCACATTTCTTTCTTATTACAAACTTTATCAATCCTATGGAAGTAGCCAATAATGACACCTCTTTTTACAGCAGGGGAGTGATGAGAGTGGAAATGCAAACAAAGAGCATTAGTAGAAGGCTTACTGAAAATACCAGTAATGATTTTCCCATTCCTGACATGAATTGTAGTATCTAGAAATGGTAAATTTATACCTGGTATAGCATAAACAAGTGTAAATTTTATGAAAGGGTGAACGGTATTCAAGAACTCGTGGAAACTAAAAAGAGACTGTAAATTAGTGTTCCACACTCCAAATATGTCATCTATAGATCTGTACCAGATTGATGGGCCAATATTCCCCCCTGTTTTCCAAGAATTAAGTGCTTTCAGTTCAAATATATGCATATATATTACAGCTAAGACTACTGCTTCCTATTCCCCATAGCTATTCTTCTGATCTGTTTATAATATTCCCCATTAAATCATACATACCCATTATTTAACACAAATCTCAGAGCTCTTTCTAACCAATCTGTTGAAATATTTAAAAGTTCTAAGTCATCTGTGTTTTCTTTAATCCTAGTCATAACACAATCTATCCCTTCTTCAGTTGGGATACTAGGATATAATTGAACAACGTCTAGCGTAAACAGAATAGAACTGTCATTAATAAGGTGTGAGTCATTATGTAACTGTTCAAGAAAATAATATGTGCTGTTGTTATAATCAAGGACTAATTCCAATAACATTTGCAGCAGTCTATCTAAAACCTACCATATACTTTCTGTCTGAGATCCACAAGTAGAGGCTATGGGTCTAAGGGGTAAACCAGACTAATGATCATTAGGACGACCCTAGAATTCAGAAACTCGACTATTATATGGTTTTAGACTATTCACTAGCTGGGAGCTACATGAATACCTTTCTTTAATTCATTTAAAAGAATTCTACTTTTACTTTCAAGTGTTTTAGTAGGATCTTTGTTTAATTTTAAATAGTTATCATCATTTGATAAATGAGAATAAATCTTTCGATTATAACTATCCTTCACTAAAACCACAAATCCTTTATTTTTATCAGGTTCTTTAACTAAAATGTAGGTGTTACCTTTTAATTTATAAAGAGCTTTTGTCTCATGAAAAGATAAATGAAGTTTAATTGTGTAATTATGAAATTTCCCGAAGATACTCGATACTTTTTTGAAAGTTCTGTCATGGCGTCTTCTGTTATATTCTGTTCTTTCACTCCTGATGTCTAAGGATGATCAAAAGGTGGGTTTGAAAATGGGTTAACAGACGGTTGATGCTCTTCTCTTTGTTCTGGTGAATCTCTACTACATCGATCTTGGACTTATAAATAATGCTTTTCTCATTGTCGTATTTTGTTGAAAGTTTGCTGTAATGATGATAAAATATCTAATTCTATATCGTCATCTAGCCTAGTTGGAATTGTAAAATTTGGTCCTCGACTGAGTAATGATTTAGTTGCATCATTCAAGTTAATGCCATCTTCTACGGTTATATTACTTTCTTTGAGAGTTTCACATTCATCTGATCTAGCTTCATTGATGTAACTATATGAGTATTTATTAACTAAGGTTTCAAACTTAAGTTTCAGTTTTTTTCTCTTTCTTGTTCCTCTAACCTACTGATAACATCACTTTGGTCTTTAATCCAGTTCTTAAAGTCCACATTCTGAATGTTTTAATCAAATTAAAAGTCCTATCACAAATTTTGTCGTGTTTGTATTTCATTTTAAACATGCAGCTAATAAGGTCATTTCTCAAACAACATAAAACTTTTCTAATCTATTGATAACTTGGTGTTATATTTAAAGATTTGGGGTAATTTGACTGTATTCCTTATACCTTCTGGTATTAAGTCATATTTCCTACAATCAAGGGGAAAACTAACTGTGATTTAGTCCGAGTACATTTTAACGAATGTTGTAGAAAAACGATACTTGCGTTATAATGAAGCAGGTTGACGGCAAATAAATTATTACTCTTAACTTTGTTTAATGCAAACTGGAGTTTATTACGTGACATTTCTATAAATGTAAAAAAATCACGACATTTACCTTAGAATGTAACTTTATTAGCTCAATATTTCGCTATTATACTTCGTCAGGAGCAGTCGATATCCTACAAGTTCCCTAATCCAGTTAAATCTAAATTGGAATACTGTCATTTGAAAATCAAACATAGATACGTGTATTTTGAAAGTTCATATTATATAAAAATAATATAAAACATTATTGAATAAAGTTACATTCTGGAGGTATAGGTCATGATTTTTTTCCATATATATAGAAATGTCTCGTAATAAACTCCAGTTGGCGTTAAACAGTGTGTAGACAAACATTTTAATAATAAGCTGGAAAACAATGATTTATAGGCATAATAAAGTGATTTATATTTTGAGGAACATACCACATGTTTCAACAGAACATTGGTCTTTCTTCTTCAGGTATTTCCAACTTATTGTATTCCCATAATGTGCTTCCTTACTCAAGTATCAAAGACAAACATTTTATAATACAACATCATGTATTGTGCTAATTAAATGGTTTTCTAGGTGTAATTGATTGTGTCGTATCTATTCTTTTTTATAAACCATGATAACTGTTCTTTGGAGCCAATCAACTTCCAGTTATACTTTAGTTTGATAAATATTTAACTTAAAGTATTTCATTATTCAAGCAGTAAACAATTTGCATCAAAAGTGGTTTGATCATCGCCAACACTACACTTTTAACCCCAATTCAGATTCAATTAAATGAGATTTGCTGTAACTCACGTTAAAATATAAATCAATGCTTGCTTGAATAACAAAATTTACAATTTTAGTATTCCCTCACAATTGGTATCGTAAAACCAGTTTTTCTAAATAAAGATAATCTAACTTATATAAAAGCCAGTGTGCGTCACATCACACTTGATATATCGAAGTAGGAGGAGTCCTAAAAGCCAAAAATGCATTTATCCAAATGGAATAGTTTGATTACTGTCTGCCCATTACAATTTTATTGACAAAGGTATAAGGGGGATCTTTTGTGAAACGTTATTAGTGAGTGTTGGTATAATAAGCCTAAAGTACAGACGTAGTATGAGATCCCCTAGCCTAGAGCCAAGTGCATAAAATTTATCATGAAAGTAAAAATATCAAATCATTTTCGAATTAAACTATTTTCTGTTATATCACCAATGTTGTTAATAAAAAACAAACCTCTAATCAATGGAGACTCTAAATTAAGAAATCAAATATTTTTCTAGTTTTGTTGTCTATACATTTCATTTTATACTTTAAGTGCATAGACTAACAACAATATTAGGTTATATTTTTGTGGCTCAGCAAAATGACATAGAAGCTATTTGAAACGTAGTGTTACCAAAATACACTGGCTTTTCTATACATTAGAAGTTTTTAATCTAACTGATATCAATAATTATTCTATGAATATGCCATGAATTAATTTTATGAATGATCTTAATTTTGATTGGCTCACAAAGGAATTTACTGACGTTTTGCTGCCTCAACTGCACTTTTCTGCCTCTTCGTTAGTCAAGCTTGATTTCGCAAAATTTATTTATTTCAGTTAGCTATGAAATATGAAGTTAGGGTATACTATGTGGTGGGGTGGTAATACTTGCCCCATCATTTATGATGGGGTATATTCAAGTTGTTAAATATTCTTAAATACAGTATTACTTTGACTGGATGATGCTGATGTTAAACACTCTCTAAGCAACAAAATAATAATTCAGTATTTTTCAAGATAAAAAAAACAAAAACGTGTAGACAAATAAAGAATTATAGGTCTACAAAAGTATGTTATGTGTTTTACAATATTATTCCTGTGTTCAGTTTAAGATTTCAAGCTTACTCAGTTTGAAAAGTTTTGATACAGTTTAATGTCTTTACTTTCTGTTACTTTTTTTTATATACTTTCTTTTTTTTAATCCATTTCTTACATGACCTATCAATCATAAATTAGTACATAAATACATGGAAATTTTTGGTATACAAAAATGGCAAGCAATTCCATTTATGTAAATGTGTCGATATCATACTTTGGTAAAACATTATGATAATACAGAAAATAACTACTTAATGTTATTATTCATATTAATATTGCACATGGTCAGTTGACTGTATATTATGCAAGTATTAAATTTGTATTATATTGATGTATATTTCTTTTATCATGATCCAGGAACCAAAATAACTTGCCTGTAAAGCAGTGGACTGATGACGGGAATCAAGCTGCTTATCTTAAAGACCCGAGTTTAACATCATTGTTCTCAGTCTTAAAATTTAAAGTAAATATATTAACAGTAGAACAAATGCTTAAAATTTCTTACAAAACAGTAAATGAATTTGAAGTGTCACTTTTAAAACATTGCGATTCCAGGGATCCAATGTTATATTATTCAGGCAAAATTTAATGTTAAAACTTGTGTTTATTTTCTGTTATTTTTGGAATGTTTACTCTTATATTTTTTAATCTTATTATGTATGTGTTTGGTATACTGCAGTAGTTTACAAACCAGGGGTCGCAAATTTTCCGCTAAAAACGTCATTTGCAACAAAAAAAAAAAAAGCTGAAAGGGCGAGTTGATTTACATTTTAATATAGCTAGGGTTAGCTGCAATGGGTCGGCACTGAAAAATGTTTAGAAACTGCTGAGTACACAGCATAGAATTAGTTGTTTCCACATATGTGAATTAATAAAAAGAGTAATAATTACTTTCTCAATTCTCTACAGTTTATACATTTGTTATCTGCCATCATTATGAACATTTTAAAGAAATATCTGCATTAATATTTTGAAAATATGATTAATTGAAGACGAGTTTAATATGATAGAATTGGGAATTCCAAAAATTGTGAATGTACTGTCGTTTAATTCTCTAAGTGAAGTTATTTCTGTTCAGTGAGTGATAAAATATGTGGATTTTAGTTTATTAGCAATAAGCAATTTGATCTGCAGATCAGTAATCTGTTTATTGATATATATATATCTATCCACCAAAGGTGACAGAGATTATGTCTTCACCATTGTGTGTATGTGTATGTTTGTCAGCAAGCTTTCTCGAAAATGGCTGAATGGATTTGGACGAAAATTAGTGTACATTTGGATTATGACCCAACTTAGAAGTGAAATCCCTTACTGTTAACATGGGGACCGATTTGTCACACTATTTTTGCTCTATAACTCAGTCAAAAATAATTGAATTTAGATTAAACTTGGTGGACATATGTAGAATATTATTCCTTATTGCCCTTCCAAAAATGATCCGTGTTCGTTGTTAACGACAGACACATTTTCGTAGTTTTTTTTGTTTTTTTTTTGGGCCGAATATAATCGGAGGTACGTGTTACTGAATGCCCCTCTAGTTTAAATTGTATTCGTGACAAACAAAAACAGTAATTACAAAATTTTCCGTGCACAAAAGTCAGTGTAGCAATGAACTGACCAAATATTTTACAATTTTTCATACACAAAAATAGAAAATACAATATCTACAGTTTCAAAAACTTGGTTCGATAACTAATCGTCAACGTTAGGTTTTGTCTAAGCATTTGATCCTGGGTATCAAGCTAGATACATTTCTGTACAACCATTCTTATTTTAAAACACTGCACATGGTTTCAATTGTAAGTCAGCTCTTATTCGCAGGTGCCTCAATTTTTATATGTCCTTACCCACTAAAAAAGGGTAAATATATATATATATTATCAGTCATGTATTAAAGAAACATTTCTAGTTCTTGCTTACTCGGCAATATAGAGTTTTTAACAGGCTTCAGTTTTGTGTGTGTAATTAATCAAAACATCGCAATATGAGAAAATAAACAGAATTATACTGATTTGTTTTATTCTGGCGTGTTCACTTTAGGCTTGTTTGTGAAGACACAATTTACGTTCTTATTGTATGGCCCTTAACGTGTCCGTTTACCATACAAGAATAGAAACTTGTGAGTTTCTGTACGTACATTTATTATTATTTAATAAACTAGACCAAAGCGCTTGTCTGCAATCTGCGGTATCGAAGCATATTGCCGAACATGATCGTCCTTTCAGTTATTGGGGACGTTATAATGTACCAGTCAATCCCAGTATTCATTGGTAACGAGTTAGCAGTGGACGGTGTTGACCAGCTGGCTTCTTTTTAGTCTAGCTCTCCAGTGGCTTAACGGTGTGTTTACAGATTTACATCGCCAAAACACGGGTTTCGATACCAGTGGTAGGCATAGCACAGATAGCTCATTGTGTAGCTTTGTGCTTAACAAACAAACTATTTTCGATCATTTCAAACTTAGGTACGGTTGTGTTGCAGATAACCCTCGAGTACCTATGCGCGAAATTCAATAAAACAAATAAAAAACTAAAAATTATACAATGAACAATTCAAAACAAGCTTTGTAAGTTATATATTCATTTATTCTTTTAACTAATTTTTCAAAAAGAAATGCTGGTCTCTTAAAAATTTAGGAAAAATAAATGAATGAACTTTAAAAGCTCACGTTTGTTTCTTTTATATATCTATGAAGTACTTCAAATGCTTATTTATTATTCGATTGCTATATTATACAGAGGTTATATATACGTTATAACAATTTTGGAGCCTCATTAAGTCGTAACAACAGCCCTGCAATATAGTTTCCAACGCGAAAGGCTTCGTCGTAAGGTTGTAATTTTAAAAGAACACTTCTCCTCCCTAAAAACGTTCCATAATCCATCTAAAGTACGGTGATGACGTTTCTCCAGCGTCCGTTTCAACAATCCAATCGTACAGAAATCCATAGGCGACTTGACCAGTTTGTCTTCTTATGAAATAGTATGAATACCCGTTTCATTTTACAGACGCTTGAGCTATGCAAATGTTGAATGGATATGTCCTGGAAGCAACTTGTGTCGCTTTTTCAGATGGAAATCCATCTTGAGTATGTTGCGTTCGGCTTTTGATATAGACCTTTGTCATCGTAGATTCTCACCTGTTAAAAGACACCGCACTTTGCTTACATTACAGGAGTACGACTTGTTGCAGTTCTCTTTTTGGATGGTAATGGTGCCCCTAGGTGATCCATATCCCTTTATTTTTGCGACCTAGCATGGCCTAGTGGTTAGGGCGCTCAACTCGCATCTTTATATCGACTGTGGTTGTCACGTGAGGTATGATTTGGGTATTGAAAACCGTTTTAAATAATATATTCAACCCTCTATGTAATTTTGATTCAGATTTATCTATCCATTTTTAAAAGGACGAAATAAAGTAATTAATTTATCTTCGGGGCTTTAGCATAGAAAGGTTTCACGTAAAGAAACTGTTGTTAACTGTAATATCTAGACAAGTCGTTTATCCAAACAAGTTGCGGTGGTATTTGTTTGTTGGGCCTGGTGTTAGGGTGCTGGACTGGCAATCTGCGGGTCGTGGGTTCGAATCCCTGTCGCCGAAAATGCTAGCTCTTTCAGCCGTTGAGACGTTATAACGTGACGGTAAATCCCACTATTCGTTGATAAAAGAGTTGGTGATGGATGGTGTTAACTAGCTGCCTTCACTCTAGTCTAACACCTCTAAATTAGGGACGGCTAGCGCAAATAGCCCTCGAGTAGCTTAAAGCGAAATTCAAACCAAACTTGTTTCTTTGTTATTAAGTACAATACCAATCCTATGAATAGAACACACAAAATTATCGCGAGTGGGTCGAAAGGGGATAATAATAATAATATCCCTGACCATCCCCGTTGATGAAAGTTTCTTTTCTTTCAAACTAAATTCCTGTCACGAACAAAAGTACAATACTGCACAATGAGCTATCTGTGCTGCCCCCACCACAGGTAGGCAGTGGTACTGCTCTGGAGCACAAATCTCTTGAAGTATTCAATAAGAACGGTCACCTGAATTACATATTCGCGTTTATATTGTAACATTTTCAACGGTTATAGAGTGGTAACTTATCAAGTTTTTTTTTCTTTTTTTTTTTTACTGGTGTGCTACGCAAAGCTAATGGGAGCCATTAGGTTATCTTTGTAAATTCTAGTGCTTTATATCTGAATTTGAATGGAAACATTCTAATAATAATACATCACCCCTATTGCAACTATTTCTAACAGTTTCTATTAGATCTTGAATATAGTTTGTCATAAATGGTGCAGTAACAAGTAAAGATAATGAGCAATTTGACCATCTAGCATTTCCCAGAACAATACGATTTTTTAAAAGATATTTGAAGATCTCATGATAAAAAGAATCGTGTACATTATTCATTAATAAGATGACGGTTTTGTGACCTTTTCATTGAGGAATATGAATTATAAACCACGTGAGGCCTTATGCAAAACGCATTTTTAAGTAAATTTGTGAAATATCAGATTAAGATATAGTATAAATTGTATGATCAGAGTGTAGGTGAAAAATACATTGTATGAGGAAGTTATTTACTATATGTGAAAGTAGTTACATAATTTCTACATGTGATTTTTTGGTATAATAGACTTTTCAATTCAGTTTCGTGCATACTAATAAAAATATTAAAACTATAGCATCAAAGTTTGTTCATATAATTTAGTTGATGAATAATGAGACGAGCCACAATGTGCTTGTCGAAATTAAGAAAATTGAATGATTATTAAAATATGTTTGTAGTAATAATTATTATTACTAGAGGGCAGCTCTATCGAATAATTATAAGGTTTAGCTATTATGTAAGCACATACGTTAACGGTTGATCGAAAGGCCATTTAATCACCAGTTCAGTGAGCAGGTTGTCTATTCCAACAAAACCCAGCCTGTTAAAAGTTTGTGCAAATAGTTGACACTTGTGCTGTTTAAAAGTGACAAATACAACTTTATAATGTTAAACTCAAAGAACGTGTATTCATGAATTGTTTATAAAATAGTAACTAAATCAACATATTCGTGAAGTGAAACTATAATTTTATTTTTTACTTCTGTTTATCAGGATAAAGTGAATTTTCGAGTTTTGTGTACTATTACGTTCCTTACCTCTGTATGAGAAAAATCTTACAGTTGCAGACATATCATTGTTAACATATTGCCCCCCCCCCGGTGGCACAGCGGTATGTCTGCGGACTTACAACTCTAGAATCCGGGTTTCGATACCCGTAGTGGGCACAGAGCACAGATAGCCCATTGTGTAGCTTTGTGATAATTACAAAGAAACAAACGTTATCATATTTTTCTATCGAATGGTACATATATTGTTGTTGTTTTTTGCATATCATTTCAGTACGTATAATGTCGAAAATAAGCTGTTGCATGTTATGTATGATGTATACGATTAGCATCCTAGAATGTATATTCATAATAACACTAAGAAATCACAGAAAAAAACAAATAGACGAGTCATATCCCCCTGGTGGGTTAGCGTTAAGCTTACGGATTAAACGCTAAAATCTGGAGTTTGATTCCTCGTAGTGGACAGAACGTAGGTAGCCCATTGTGGAGCTTTTTTTTGCTAAAAAGAGGAGGATGAGTCGCAAAACAAGAAACCTGAAAACCTTAGCGCTTTATGAAAGTAGCCTTTCCTGATGCATTTTTTTTACCTTCCGAAAGCGCTCTGATGGCAAGTTTCTTATTTCATGATCGTATAGTATATATACTATATGAAATACCTTAATAACTATTAACACCTGAATGAATCAATGTAAGCAAAAAATTAAGATGTATTGTTCTTCAAGGTGACTCCAGTTATAATGTTTTAGGGGTTAAGCGTGGCGTAGTGGGTAGCGTTTCCGGCTGCGTATCGAAAGGTCCAAGGTTCTAACGTGATATGTTGCCGAACACGTTCCACACTTTCAGCTGTGGGGGCAGTATGACTGTGACAGTCACTTTTGATTAGTCACTTCATAGAAGCTGTATATGCGACAGATGCTGCTGATAAGTTGCCGTCATTCTGGTTTGTAGTTCTAAATTAGGGTGGCTATGCCCCATATTTGGAGTCTTTGACCTAGCCGTTCAGCTCATGCGTTGCATGTGGTAGCATTCATTTTAAAATACCATATTCTGCTGTTTTTATTCAAACCTTGAGCCCAAATTTAATTCTCTTACTGAACAAAGACAGAGAGGAAATTCACCATAAAATTTGCCAAGGCTAGCTTGACTTTTTTGTTGTTGTTGTTTTAGTTATCTTATTCTTAGCTGTGATGGAAAGCTATCTTAATCAAAAGAACATTTCTTTTTGTTCTTCATAATATCTCTTTTTACGCTATGAAAGTTTAAATCTCGTATATTGAACTTCGACAACAGTTAAGTAAAGTGAGCCAAAGAGAGTTTTGTATGCAAGGTCAAAATAACCATGAATACTAGTGTAATCAGCATCCATCACACAAAAATTGATAATTAAAAATTCGCCAAATACTGTGTGAATGTATTAAGTGAGTGTTTCTCATGTATCGCAATAAGTGACATCACGTTATCCTCAATCACGTCTAAAGACTTTTGCGTATAGAGTGCTCTAACCAGCTACACAGTAGAAAATGTATGATTAGATGAAATACCAAAAAATTATCAATTATTGTATATGATAACAAATAATTAAAATTAAAACTATTTTTACTCTTTGTCAAATCAGAATTTTACATACCTCCAAACTTCCATAATTAATCGAAGGTATGTTTGGTTAGACATAGATCACACGACTCTTGTATAACTGGAGTGTCTTTCTACACGTGATAAGGGCTTTTTTGAACTTTAGTCCGACCACGAAATATAACATTTCAACCTCCCTGATGTAGCTGGGATCTGTTCTTCTCATCACAGCAAAGAAGGTAACGTCTTTATTCGGGGCATTCACTCTTGAACAACCGTTTCTCTCTCGCTCTCTCTTTCTCTCATTCCTGAAGTAGGAACAACAGAAAATTTTTGTTGGAGTTCACGACTTATGAACATTAGAATTTAAAACTTCATTGAACGAATGTTGTTTTGTTAGCTGTAGCGTTTGGCTAGGATTTATTTTTGTCTTAAACATAATCCTCTTTTGTAAAGCAATGCTCAGTGCTAGAGCTTACCAGTTAAGTCTGTTTCAAAGAAAAGACTTATCTAAACATTGGCTAACCCTTTTACTCCAAACCCCACAAAGCACTCACTTCTGTTCACGTCACGTGCAGGCAACGCGTGTGTATGTTCAAGAGATCAATCTCTTATTTCCTGCCAGTAATTTCTAGTGCGAACAAGAAAGGTTAGAGGGTTCACGCCGCTTGGGGGCGGTGATTGTTCTTTTTAAAGCGATTAGCCTCAAGTATTCACTAATAGGGCACTTCTATAGGCGTTGTTGGAGCACCTGGCCCGCAGGCTTGTGTTATATTGTTAAGGGTTTCTATATTTAGTAGATTCGGAGTTATAATTGATGACAATTTTTGACTTCGATCTAATATAGTTATTTCCAGTTGAAGAAAGCAGTCCGACATGTAAAAGCCCAACAAAGTCCGTTGATCATTGCATGGTTTTTACATATATCCATATACAAATTGTTTTCTTACCAACAAAGAAAAGTTGGCTTTAAATGTTTGCCCTGATCTGCTGTGTTGATACGTCGAGGTTGAATAATGAAAAGGATTACTGACTTCTTTTTTTTTCGCGGGTTGTTTTCGAGTTTCATCTCATCTTACCGGAAATAGTGTAACATAAACTACAGTTCCTATAAGATCCTTTTGTTGTCGTTGTAATTGTTTATAAAGTTCTTGGTAATTAAGGACACTGAAACTACTCTTACATACTTTACGCCTCATGCCGGTGTTGTTGTATAGACAAAAAGGTTATCACGTAAAAGATAAATTAGGTTTTTATAAACTATAGTTTGAAAGTGCGAATGCCAAAGACTCTCTAGAAGGTGTGCTTCTACTGACGATACACTGGTTAACAATATTAGAAGTGAAAATTCATTGATTTATGGTGTCTGTGATAGTTTACCTCATGTACTACATAATTTAGACCTGCATGTTGAAGAAGCGATAGCTAAACATACTGTAGCATAAGCGAACAGGAACATGTTATTACAAACTTTGATGTGAAGCACATTGAAGTAAAATAATTACGTTGTTTAAGTTAGGGTACATGTCTGTCGGTTAAAGTAAGCTAAACATGCTGCAGCATCAGTGACCGGAGGCATGTTGTTACCAACTCTGATAGGAAGCATGTTGAAATATAGTAGTTACGTTATTAAAAGTTAGGATACGTGTCTGTCAGCTGAAGATAATGACCACCAGGCAGCCCATTTTGCATCCACACTGTAAACATAATATTTGAACATCCAAGATGTGTGCGTATATATATATATATATAT
>NW_013665665.1:348474-349378 GCF_000517525.1 Limulus polyphemus | reverse complement strand
CACTAACGTGACGTTTAGGCGGTTCTTTTAACGTGATGTACGTTTTTTGGTGGGTGGTTAATGAAAGTGTTCCAAAATGCGACATTAATTTCTTGACGACCTAATATATACCTGGTGGATGTAGTTTGTTTTAATAAAACTGGATGACCATCATAACAGCATAGAAATGGACACGTTGCCGAGTTATTTTGACAGTAGTTTATTCATTGTGAATAAGTAGAATTAGAATGTATTTTACGTAATTATATAGCTACATACATATATAGTGACTATGATGAGCCCTGTTCTTTGCTTTCGCTTATGTGTTCGTAGAACTAGCAAAGTATTGGGACAAAACGCTCCGAGCTTAATGTGCCCGTATTAACCGAATCTACACGTGAACTTCACTACTGCTTAAGATCTATAAAGGTTATTCACTGCCAGGCAACCAGGTTTTGCAGCACTTTATTTCAAAATTAGAACTTTAAAAGGATCTATGAGGTCAAGATACGCTCTCTTTTTTTTATCTGAACGTTGCATAACTAACTGTTAATTCATTTAGATTGTTTTGGAATTTCGCGCAAACTTATACAAGGGTCATCTGTTCCTAATTTTTAACTCGTAGAGTAGAGGAAAAGCAGTTAGTCAACATCACCCACCGCAAGTTCTTCTTTTTAGATTCACAGTCCTCGTACGATAAACACTTGTCCACGACTGGTCCAGCTTATTTAATGAATTTAAATATGGATAAAATTACCACTATGATACTTTTACCATAAGCATGATTCATAATACTGAAATACTCCTTTAAAAAATTCAGTTTTTCTACACACGTCCACATAGGACAGTAATAAAGAGGATTCTTATTCACCGCCCAAATTCAGGGCAATACGTTTGTTTTGAAATTCGCGCAAAGCTACACGAG
>NW_013665665.1:344162-347531 GCF_000517525.1 Limulus polyphemus | reverse complement strand
ATATATATATATATATATATATATATTCATCATTATTATTTCACGTCAAATAATGCATCAGAATGTGATATTTCTTTTGCTTCTTTTAATCGTTTCCTGTCAATGAAACTGTTCGTTATGTATTTCGGAGATTTAAAAGGTACACATACAAACATTCGAAAGTAATAGAAATTGTATTTTGGTTATCATGTAACAAAACTAACCAACAACAGCAATGTATATTGGTTATTATGTAACAAAACTAACCAACAACAACAATGTATTTTGGTTATCATGTAACAAAACTAAACAACAACAGCAATGTATTTTGGTTATCATGTAACAAAACTAACCAACAACAGCAATGTATTTTGGTTATTATGTAACAAAACTAACCAACAACAACAATGTATTTTGGTTATTATGTAACAAAACTAACCAACAACAACAATGTATTTTGGTTATCATGTAACAAAACTAAACAACAACAGCAATGTATTTTGGTTATTATGTAACAAAACTAACCAACAACAACAATGTATTTTGGTTATCATGTAACAAAACTAACCAACAACAGCAATGTATTTTGGTTATTATGTAACAAAACTAACCAACAACAACAATGTATTTTGGTTATCATGTAACAAAACTAACCAACAACAGCAATGTATTTTGGTTATCATGTAACAAAACTAACCAACAACAGCAATGTATTTTGGTTATCATGTAACAAAACTAACCAACAACAGCAAGGATAAATATATGTGTTTATCATAGGTTGTCAGTATGAAGTAATCTACAAAACAATGAAGAGATATCAGTAGTTGTAGTATTAAACATTAGAAGTATGTTGTCAGGCAACAAGCTTTTTGTTGCTTATGGGGGCATCTAATCCACTGGGAAAAACATCGGAATACCTTCTTAAACCTTACTCTACTGGCAACCATTCATTTCTAGCTATTAAAAAGTAAATAATTTTCTTTATTCCCTCCTGGAAGTGTTATTTTTGTATTTATATTGCATTATAGCAAGATAATTTTAGACTTTGGTTAGTTAATTCTAACAGGGTCGTGCATCTTGGTCAGTGTTTTGGTTTGACATTGTCTGCGTGAATCATGTTAAATGAACTGTGAAAAATCTTTGAAATTACTCATTAAACACCACGAAAGAGGACACAGCAAACATTACAATATCTTTAGCAAATTCTCAATGCCTGTAGACTGTTTTCTTGAGTGTAAAATCTGTTTATTGCTTCTTGCCTTCATCTATTTTTCCTTTCTTGACTGATATATTCAAGTTCCTTCTCCCTTTTTTCAAGGACTGTATTTTTTATACCAGAAAAAGGCGGGATAGTTCAATTGACAGTTTTGATGGTTGTTGACGGCCAATACTATGGCAGGTGACAACTCAATCGAGACAGCTGAATGACAGGACATCAGAAACACAAAAAGGGCTCTTGCAGTTTCACTTATAACTAAATGTTCCCGCCATGTCTCAGTGGCACGTGCTGTGCTCACCTCGAACGCGATCTTTCGATTTCCGCGCAGATGATTGTGGACATCGGGTGATCTAAACACTGCAGTGTAGGACCACAACCGATCTTAATCTGAGTCGGTGTGTGGTTCTCAAAGACCAATTATTCGCGCCCGGGAGACTAGGAAGGTGGTCCTGCTGCACGTGTGCTCCCTGTATTGTCCTCACCCTGGGTGACCGAGGTGTCGGTTACACGTGCGTCCAGCACTTAGCTTATTATAAAGAAATCAAATTGTATTCATGAGCCAAAGAATGACGGTGTTGACTTGTACTCTGGAGGAACATGGAATGAAAGGCTGTGCTGATAGTTTGTACTACCAGAGATCACGCCTGCTTTGTCAAGCCTAATTCTTTATCTCACTATAGACTATATCAGATAATGTTCTGTTCTTCACAGCTGCATCTATGTTATCGTTATACGAAAAGCAGCAATACTGGCTGCAGCACATGATTATTTTATAGTATAATTTACACTGAGATAGGGGGGATAGAATTATGTTACTTAATATTGAAATACTTCCAATACAACCAACCACACAGTGTGAGGAAAGGATTAAGGCTCTGAATCATGTCTGCTTTAGAAAAGAAAGTTCGATTTATATGGTGCAATGTACAAAATAAGTACACTTATATGTTTTCTTCGAATAATGTCAACGATTTTGCGTGTTTCAAGTTTTACTATTACAAAACCTTCCATTTTGCTTTTAAGTCAACTTTAACAGCTTGTGGCAGTTGAGAAATAAACGGCTTACGTGAAACATTTTGACATCTTAGACGACATTTTGACGTACTTTTGCAAATCTAACTTATGATGTGCTGATCATTGTTGTGGGACGTTTTTTATTTTTTTTATCCTGTTATATTTCTTGACAATTTATATTATTCCTGTGAATGGTCTTGCGGACCCGTAGTGAGCCTTTTCGACCAGATGTATCCCTACAGTAAATTACACCAACTTAGCTTAGACTATGTTATGTATATATGTAATATTATGTTATGTATATATCGTAATAATTGTAATTGTTTGTTTGTCGTTAAGCACAAAGTTACCCCGATTTTTAGCGGTATAAGGCCTCTGAGCCACTGGGGGAAGGAGGTGGGTGGTAATTGTAATAAATAGTACTTGCTGTAGAATAATAAGAAGTCATGCATATATTTAAAAAATCATCAGTGTTGTAAACAACACTAAATTACATACGTGAACACTTGCAAATGCTGTGAATGACTTATTTTTATTTACACTGAACACCAAAGATCTATATTTCTCGCCCACTGGCTCAGCGGTAAGTCTGACGACTTATAATGTTTAGAAAACCGAATTTCAATACCCGTGGTGAGAAAAGAACAGATAGCCTTTAGTACAGCTTTGTGCTTCATAACAGACAAGATCAGTTGTGAGCAACTCGACGGATGATTTTATGGTTACATCATTTTCTGTTGAAAGTAAGTCCAGGTTAAGCGATCTTGATACATTGTGGTTTCTCAGAGAAGTTTTGTCTAATTTGTGTATGTGTTTGTGTCTTTAAGGTTATTTTATATATACATATATAAACTTAAGATTGACGGCTACAATATATATATATATATAGAGAGAGAGAAGAAAAATACTTAAGACTGACAGCTATGATATATATACATAGGAAAAACATAATGGTTAGTTACTATGTATCGAAAAATGTGCACAATAAATATGACATTTTATATAATAAAAATTAACAAAACATTACATTACTTTTTTTCAGCCCGGCATGCCCAGGTGGTTAAGGCACTCGACTCGCAATCTGAGGGTCGCGGGTTCGAATCCCTGTCACACCAAACATGCTCGCCCTTTCAGCCGTGGGGGCGTTATAATGTGAC
>NW_013665665.1:341444-343868 GCF_000517525.1 Limulus polyphemus | reverse complement strand
ATTAACATTTTTAATTAACTTTTAGGCACGTGGGATTTTGATAATGTTTTAATTTGTGATCAATATTATACACAAAATATAATTTGCCTTCAGCGACAAAGATAGAGATTTTAAATAAGCCAGTACGTGAATACAGATATGTAATCCGGCTGATACAGATACATGATTTAATCATAGTTTATCAAATTATTGCTGACCATCAGAAGTGAAGAACAGCCAACATATCGATGAAAGGAAAATTAAAAACCAAAGAATTATTCAAATATTTAGTACTAAACAAAGGCCTAGTCTTAGAAATTAACAATCGGTGGGCCATCTATTACAGAAATAGCTAAGTGTTGTCTCATAGTTCCCCGGTGGGTCAACGGTAAGTTTACAGAGACATAGAGTGTTGAAATCCGGGGCTCGATTCCTCGCAGTGAACAGGACGCAGATAGCCCATTGTGTAGCTTTGCGCTAAAATTACAACAATTTTGTCTTATAATAACGCTTATACAACCATGTCAGTTACGTCACATAATTAATAAAATATCTTAGGCATTACATTTCAGTGTATATATAATTGTAATTTATATGGACTTAGTTTGTTTAGTAGCTTTGACCTCCGTGTGAACATTGATTAAACTCTCGTTTATCAGCTGTGAATAGTAAGTTTGTTAACTTTGAAATAGTTTATGATTTTGTTTTTGTAAATTTTATATTTCTGGTAGAAACGGCTGTTGGACAAGGCTTGAAGTAAAAATACATACGCCTATTGAACATTGCTTGAAGTATTGATAGAAACGGCTGTTGGACAAGGCTTGAAGTAAAAATACATACGCCTATTGAACATTGCTTGAAGTATTGATAGAAACGGCTGTTGGACAAGGCTTGAAGTAAAAATACATACGCCTATTGAACATTGCTTGAAGTATTGATAGAAACGGCTGTTGGACAAGGCTTGAAGTAAAAATACATATGCCTATTGAACATTGCTTGAAGTATTGATAGAAATGGCTATTGGACAGTGTTTGAAGTACCAATGTATAGACATCTCTTGGATAAGGACTGAAGCAAATACAAACGAATCTTGGACCTTATTTTTAGTATTGATATTGACAGACCTTTTTTTACATCACTTGAAGCACCAGCAGAAAAGAAACGGCTGTTGGACAATGTTTGAAATATCAGTAGAAATGGCTATTTAAATACGTCCACAAAACATTTTGATCAATTTATAAATATTATTATTAGCTTTTTATAAGTGCTTATATTTAATGGAGGATAAATCATAGAGGCCGAGTCTATCACTATTATATTGCTTTACACAAAACAGTTGACTATTTCTAACAGGAAAAAAAAAAGAAACGTCTAGACATGACAAGCTTCAAATGCGAGAAAGAACTGTGTGCTACAGAATTATTAATACTCACCTTTACTTTAAATTCTTCTAAAAGATAATCTCCAATATCAGAGGTCTACATCGTTCAGAAAAAGGATCATATTCTAGTTAAATGCGCTGTTCTTTCCTGTGAATAAGTCGTCTCATGATGGCATATATCAAACTATATGTATGCTTATGAAATATCTAAAATTGTATGGGGTAATGACCGATAAAATGTGTTTGGAAATATACCAGCTGCTCCTCCAGTTACTCCTCAGTGTTAACCTAATTAAGCGCTGTTTTCAACTAACTTATTTAGATTTTACACTCATATAATATGTCTGAAATAATAAATGTATATGGATCTACATATTTACTGCAGTATCACTCTCTGTTATTTTTGTATTAGTTTTACCCAAAGCATTTACAATTAATTGATTCGAGATCACTTGTTTATGTTTCATTTTATGGTTCGTTATATCGCTTCGAGCAGTTTCACTATCGAATCATTTTCTTACTGCAATGCAATGATACTTGGCGTTTATCTTCAGGATGAAAAGAATCGATCAGTAGCATCCGGGTACAACTTGCAATGGTGTCGTGGGAAACAAGGAGACTTGGAACAGGTGTCTCGTAGACTAGACGATTAAAGGCATGGAAATGTCATCTACTTTCTGAAACACTCGAGTAAAAACCATCCGACGATTGGTGGGATTATATCACGTGACCTCTTTTACAGAGAAGCTGTTCGATTAGGTAAGAGAATGGGAATTTTTGATGTTTTGGCAAGACGTCTTAACTATCGACTTAAAACTAGTTGTGTCTATTGACAAATATACATGTTATATACTTAGTCTCCATCTACTACAAATCATACAAGTTATTTAAAATCCTTCATGCTTGTAAATTGGTTAACGTTTTCTGTGCGCATATTGTGTTTATTCTTCACAAAACCGACAGGTTTATGAAAATGAAGTAAACTTTCACGCGTAAATTTAACGTTTGCTTTATTATTCTTATTGGTTTTTCTTATAGTCAGTGGATCAAGATCTGTGTGTTAC
>NW_013665665.1:338732-340519 GCF_000517525.1 Limulus polyphemus | reverse complement strand
AAAATGTTTTTAATTGTGTACCAGCTTAACGTTGAATATTATTTATGATTTTAATATTATACATGGTGGCTCAAGGTAAGTAATAGTTTACATTTCACCCGCATATTCAATGTACAGATTTGTTCATCTAAGTTTTTGCTTGCATTTACAATAAGTGTGGGTCATTATGAGTTTATACAACAATACTTTAATGCCAGATTGACCGAAGGCGAGCAGCATGGCTTCCTCTACAACATAAAACTTGTGGTTTTTGTATGTCTCCGAAGATACTGCGAGAAAAGTCTCTCCTTCTCTCTTTCTCTCACTCCCTGAAAACAATATTTTAATGTTTTAAAATATTGAAGGAGTCTGTTTGTTTTGTTTGTTTGTTTTTAATTATGCACAAAGCTACACAAGGGCTATCTGTGCTCTGCCCACCACGGGTATCGAAACCCGGTTTCTAGCGTTGTAATTCCGCAGACATACCGCTGTGCCACTGGGGGGCTTGAAGGAGTCAAAAGCTATGTTGGCCCTCAAAAAATATTTGGGCTAGACTTCGCTGTTCCTTCCCCACTGAGACAGAACATATTAATAAAATAGTGTAAAAAATACATCTCACACCAACGGTCTTAACTATTTCATTTACTAAGATCTCTGGAAAAAGAAACACAATTCATATAATTTATATAAAATGAAACATAATAGATATAATTTTGTCCTTTCTCGTAACCACCCTTTTTCAATATACATATAAAGCATTGTTATTTGAAATTATGATTCTACTTGTAACTTCCGCGAGGTGGTGTTGTGAAGAGTCATTCTCTTTCTACTTTCATCGAAATGCCATTGTCGAGAAACGTTCCACTAACTCTTAGCGAGATACTGTCGCCGAGAAACGTTTTTTATATATATACTTTCAGCGAGATGTCGAGAAATCTACTTACATTCAGCGAAATGCTGCTGTAACTTTCTATATGTACTTTCAGCGAAGTGCTATTGACGAGAATTATTCTAGTTGTTCTTTCACTGAAGTGCTATTATTGAAAATCGTTCTAGTTCTACTTTCACTGAAGTGCTATTTTCAAGAATCGTTCTAGTTGAACTTTCAACGAAGTGTTATTTTCGAGAATCGTTCTAGTTCTACTTTCACCGAAGTGCTATTGTAGAGAATCGTTCTAGTTGAACTTTCAACGAAGTGTTATTTTCGAGAATCGTTCTAGTTCTACTTTCACCGAAGTGCTATTGTAGAGAATCGTTCTAGTTCTATTTTCACCGAAGTGTTATTGTCGTGAATCGTTCTAGTTCTATTTTCACCGAAGTGTTATTGTCAAGAATCGTTCTAGTTCTACTTTTAACGAATGCTATTGTCGAGAATCGTTCTAGTTGTACTTTCAACAAAGTGCTATTAACGAGAATTGCTCTAGTTGTATTAGGTCGTCAAGAAATTAATGTCACGTTTTGGAACACTTTCATTAATCTAACCATCAACAAACTAACTATCACGTATAATAGTTAAATGAACCGCCTAAACGTCACGTCAGTGTAGCCTATATAAGGTGTGAAGTTTAGTATACTCTAATCCCTTATAGTGATGGCACACGACGAGACACACATTCGGCATGTAATGCTGTTTGAATACAAGAAGGGAAACAACGTCTTTGTAGCCACAAATAATATCAAAGAAGTTTGTGTAAATGTTTGGAACGTTCGTAAATGTCAATGATGGTTCAGCTAATTTCGTTCAGGTGACTTTAGCCTTAAAAACTGTGATGGCAGGGACCGACGTGTTGGAATTGATATTGATGCTC
>NW_013665665.1:332975-338345 GCF_000517525.1 Limulus polyphemus | reverse complement strand
CATCTAAAAAAAGCTACATTAATTTCTTAACGACCTAATACTTTCAGCTACGTAGTGTGAGTGAGGTTTTCACGCTTGTGCATAGTGAAAAGTAACTCGCTAGAAACACAAGGGTTGATTGAGGTGTCCAGTTCAACAGCATGACTGATAACTGTGAAATTGTTTTGAATAGTAAATACTAATATTCCACCATATACAACCATCGGATAGATTAAAGTGGTACGTGTTTCTTAATTAAATTGTATGATGCCAAAACATTAAGAATATCTTGTATAACAGCATAATTGATTTCATTAACAAATTATATGCAATTGCCATTTTTATTAATTAGAAAACAATTCTTATTTAACTTTATTTAATGTAGCTAAACATCTGAACATTTATTTAAAATATTTTAATTTTATTTTACTGTATTTAACTACGTTTTCTTTACATACTATTATTCTATCAATTTAACCTTATCCCTGGGTCAGCAAAAAACAGTAGTTGTTTTTTTCAAATGTGTTGTTACTAAACATCTGTTATTTCAGAAACAGAAGCAAAGGAAAATGATCGAAAGGCACAAAGTAATAGACTGTCTGTAAAATCACTGTTTTGCTTTGGTAACAACAGTTCGGCAAATAGAGTCTAATAGTGTTCGATACTTTTCTAGCAAAACGACTTTGTGATTGGTACATAGATGTGACCGTGTTAAACTAGTTGTCTTTTCTTAAACTACGTGTGTTTACTTAAAGCTTGTCGAACTGCCTCGTGGCTTTTATATTTTACTACCTAGTGTAAGCCGCTAACGTTCCAGACCAGGTGGTGGGGAGACGTACTTATTAAGGTCGTTATTCTTCGGGCCGATTTACAAAGATGTCTTTATTTCTTTCCCTTTCTATAAGCTTCTAAACTGCCTCCAATCCCGTTACCCATTTCAAAGGCCGGATTAAGAAGAGCTTTGTGAACTGATTACAACATATCCGTTGTATTATCCAGTAAGAGTGTATCGCTTATGTAATTTCAGCAGCAGGGTTACCATAAAATAAATTTCTCCCAAACCACCCCCAACGTACACACACACATGCACATCTTATTGTTTATGTCTCTGCACATTTCAACTCTTTGTTTTCTCCTTTGTAATATTTGATTGGTTTGTTTAAAACCGATTTTAGTATGAATGAATCTGAAGTAGAAGAGTACAAACAAATACGTCGAACAATTCATGTTCTGTATATTTTATTTTCATATTATGACATCGATTCTCCTATTTTTTTAATTATAACATTAATGATATATTTTGTTACATCTGTCTAATTCTTCGATTTTAAACAAACATTGTTCTTATTCGAAATATTTTTCGTGTAAATGATTTTCTCTTGTAAATACTTTAGAATCATAGCAAAAAAATAACATTTATAGCAAAGATTGTTAGTACTATTTTGTTTTCATATTCTAAACATCAAAGTTCTGTTCAAACCTCATAGTTTTCAGTTTTTTGTGAATCTTATGAATCCTACGAAAATATTAAAATAAAAGCTCAAAGAAGTTTTACTATGAACAGTAACCCTTGTCACTTGTAAATGAAATTTAAATTCGGCCTTTTCTACACTGACCCTCAATTATGATGTTCAGTATCTATATTACACTTCACTGCAGGGCGCTATTAAGAGAACACTAGTATTTCCATGATTCTGCCCAGAAATATTTTCCAGCTTCTATTCTGTGGTCTCAAGACGTCTTTTCTGTGGTTTCAATTACGAGTTTAACGTCTTCCTTGATAAAAGAGTTAGCACAAAGGATCACATATAAAATGTAATAAACTTAAAATAAGACCCAAAACTCGAGCGCTTTCGAATAGTTCACTATTCTTCTTCTTTGTTATCCTGAAGAAGAATAGTCAACTTTTCGTAAGCGGTCGAGTTTTGGGTCTTATTTTGAGTTTAATGTCTTGTTTGACCTGAAAAATGATTATATCCGCTCAGATGTCTTCGGAATGGTTAGCATATACGTCATTGTTTAGTGAAGTAGTGCCTTTTGTTGTCCCTAGCTTAGTTTCGAGCATATACAACTAAAACAAGTATGAATTTCTTTGGGATAATGCACACTGAAAATGTATTAGCCTTATAGTATACTAGCAGAGTACCCGGCGTTGCTCAGATGAAATGGCTTTAACTGATTTAGTTCTTTATTTACATGCTAATTTATTGATCTACTGTAAAGCTTTTTTGACACAATATTTTTGTCTTGTTGTCAGGAGCAAAGAAGTAGAGATTATGAACAGAGAATCAAATGAAAACTCCAAATGAAGTTTCTAAATCGTTTTAACACATAATTGATCATGGATAGAATGGTTAGGAGAAAGCCTCACACAGAGGAGAAACGTAAACAATATCGCTTTTGATCAAACATTACCAAAAAAATCCGGCCTTTTCAACTTGAGACCAATTCGTCGTCGTGTCTGCCAAATATGGGAGTTCGTATCTTTAAAGATGTGGTGTTTGCCAAAAATTGCTATATTGGTCACTTTAACCTCAATGTGTAGCCTCGAAACAGCCTCCGAGGCTGCGGCCACATAGACCCTGTTACTTCCGCACAAAGTTGTATCTGTATCCCAAATTTGGAGTTTGTAGCTTTAAAGATGTGGCCGTGCATAAGGAACAGACTCACAGAAAGAGGGAGAGAAAAACATTCGCACTTTAATACATATATATATATATATATATTTGGAGATTTGCCCGAGTCATGCGGCTTATCCACATCAGCTGCCTTAACGATTCTGCCATTTTAAGTAAATGTTCTAAGTTATTTACAATAAGCTGTTATGATATTCAGCTATAGAGTGAACTTAAAACTCTCATCAAATATAAACATATTTTTTGCTTTAGTTATGCACACACACTTCCTCATATTAAATAGCGTTAATAAACTAATCACGTGCCAATGAATCCATGGTCTCAAGAAATTCTTCTGATAGGTCAACTGAGTGTAGCATTCTACATTCTCACAAACGCTACAAGAATTTATAATTTATTCTTCAATCTTCTCATGAAGTAGTTTTGTGCCGTTTCTACTTGATAAGTTTTATTTATTTTTTAAATATGTGGAAAAAGTGGACATTAGTGAGTGATAACATCTCGACTCTTCTGAGATAAGTTAATCGGTGCTGATTGAACTAGCCATTTCAGGTGGACAACAAGATACCTTATTATTCATTGCTTTTCATTAACTTGGGATATAATTTCAAACTGAGTCTCATATGCCTCCCGCTGTACTTCTCTACCACAGCCTGTTATTTCTTTATGGGCAAGGGAGGTGAAAGTGACGTTGGTTTCGGACGAATTTCATGACCTATCATTTAAAGGAAGGGCAACCAGGTAGAAGCACCCGCCACCAACACAGTTGCTCTTAACCAAATAGCGGGATTTATTATCACGGCTGTAGTGGCCCCACAGTTAAATTTACCAAGCGTATTCAGCAGCACACACCGTGGCTCGAAATTTGGCCCTTCTAATTTACAGCCCTGTAAGTTAACCAGTAGGCCACGCCTAGTCCTACCTTTACTTGCGAGAGATGTGACTCTGGAGAGTATAGTATAATTCGAGTCTGTTAACATTGATTGAAAGATATATAGGTAATTTAACCGTCAAGCAGGGGGGAACTGTCAATAATTAAATTTACGATTTTATAAATAATCTGGCGGGCCAGCTTTCGGTTGAAACTGTCGAACCGGCCCAGTGATTGCTCCAACCACCGCTATAGCCATCTAGTCCTACTAGTTAATCGCGTAATTGGTCCATCCCGACCCTAAAGGCCCTTACCGGAGCTCTCACAGTTATGGTAATTTTTAAATGCAATTTTTGAATCTTCAAATTCATGTTCTTTTATACCTTAGACATCTTTCCTTCTATATTATAACAATCTTGGCTTCTGCAGTCTCCTGAAAACATGTTAGTTTGATATTACCAGCAGTAATAAAAATCTGTAAATCATCAAAAGTATTTGTGCATCTCCTTCATTGCTCTTTCAATAGCAATCTGTGTATTTTACTGGTGATTCTGATCTGAGTATATCTTAGCACATATTAGCTTACCTTAGCATATCTTATCATATCTCGGTATATCTTAGTATATCGTAACGTATCCTATTATCTCTTAGCATATCTTAATACATCTTTTGTATATTTTTCTTGACTACTTTATTGAATTTTTGGTCCTAAAATTCTATTTCTCTTTGCTTTCTTTCTCTTTCTAGGTGGGGCCCGGCATGGCCAGGTGGTTAGGGCAATCTGCGGGTCGCGGGTTCGAATCCCCGTCACACCAAACATGCTCGCCCTTTCAGCCGTGGGGGAGTTATAATGTGACGGTCAATCTCACTATTCGTTGGTAAAAGAATAGTCCAAGAGTTGGCGGTGGGTGGTGATGACTAGCTGCCTTCCCTCTAGTCTTACACTGCTAAATTAGGAACGGCTAGCACAGATAGCTTTGCGCGAAAATCATAACAAACAAACAAACTTTCTAGGTGCAATATCCAAAACAGGGCGTTGATGACCATGATCACCCACAAATCTCTTCTCCTTGAAGCACAGACAATTTCCAATATCGATACATTCACCCATTTAGATAGACTCTTGACATAAGTCAACCTCTGTCTTCCATGGTCTCTCCTTCTTTAAATATTTCTCGTTATGACCAGACTTTCAATTTCTTCTTTCCTCATAACGTGTCCAAGAAACTCCAACTGTCTTATTCTGATGTTAATCAGCAGCTTCCTCCTGCAACTCCTTCCCCCCCAGTGGCACAGCGATATGTCTGCGGACTTACAACGCTAGAATCCGGGTTTCGATACCCGTGGTGGGCAGAGCACAGATATCCCATTGTGTAGCTTTGTGCTTAATCACAAACACTCCTCCTGCAACCTGCTCTTGACAAAATATCTTAACTTGAGGTGTGACTTGTCCAAGATGCGCCTAGAGAGCCACCACTCAATTGCTTCAATTCCTCTTTTCCGTATATGGCGATATTGTTCAACAGTCTGATGCATACGCGGAAATTGGTATAACATATCAATCCAAAACTCTTAATTTCGTCCCCATAGAAATCTTACTATTTGCCAATATATTTTTCATTTTCAGAAATGCGTCTTTTGCCATCCATATTCTCCGTTTTATCTCATGACCATATATATCATCTGATGTTATTCAGCTTCCCAGAGAGTTGAATTTATTAACCTGCCTTATTTGTTCCTCATGTATTTTGACGGGCCCGGCATGGCCAGGTGGATAAGGCGCTCGACTCGCAATCGGAGGGTCGCGGGTTCGAATCCCCGTCCCACCAAACATGTTCGTCCTTTCAGCCGTGGATGCGTTATAATGTTACGGTGAATCCCACC
>NW_013665665.1:317232-332904 GCF_000517525.1 Limulus polyphemus | reverse complement strand
ACGACTAGCGCAGATAGCCCTCGTGTAGCTTTGCGCGAAATTCAAAAACAAAAAAACATGAACTTTGACATTGTATATAGGAATGATCTTCTTCCTTGTAATTACCACACATTCTGTTTTCCTACAGTTAATACTTAAAACTTTCTTCTCGTTCTCACTAACAACTTTATCTAAATTTTCTGTGCTGCCCTCTTCTAATGTCTATTTAAACTACTTATAACATTCTTAATTTTGTTCATAAACTACACTCTTTTTCCTGACATGCACAAAAACAAGTAATAAATTCTTAAGTACGCCTTATTTCAACTAAATCTTTTTTTCAGTCTTAGGGTCTAGCTGCGAAACGTAAATCTTTATTTTCTCCATACTTTATTCAATAATTATTTATCCACTCTCTTCTACTGATCACTTTGAATTCTAAAGTTCTCTTCCTCTCGTTGAATTCTTACCTTTTTAAAAAAAACACTTGAGATTTCTGTAACATAGTTAACGTAAAATGTGTATGAAGCTATGCTTAATTGTTTCTTACGTCATAAGTATGACATAATAATAACACTTATCACTCAAAAGTTATGACACACGCTTGAAACAATAACAAGAAAATTGCATTGCACCAATATCATAAACTTTCTAAGTCAATAGAGAACAAGGACAACAGTTGAAGTTAAACTTTACGAAATTTAACCCAGCCCTAGGTTTCATGATTTTTAGATAATTACCTGAAAAAGAAATTTTAATCGCTAAATTCCATCATTAAATTCAAGATAAATTATTGTTCAGATCTTTCAACGGTTGTAATTAACGTTAATAATTGTAATATTTTGATAGCCATCTTTATCAGGTTCAGTTAGTTCATTACAAATGGACCATGAGTAAATTATTAACCAACTGAATGTTCGGGGGTATAAAAATGGCGTTGAATCCCATTTGTATGACGTCTGTTCGTGAGCCAAGCGTCAACTGTTCTTTATTTTTCTCCTCTCCTATCCCCCGGCTCCTATCTAAACATACTTAGAACCGCGTGCACGTGCAGACAGCACACGTCACGGTGATTATTGTCCCATCAGGCTACGGTACTCTTTTGTTAGTCTATTTCATGCACGTGGCCAACGGTGTTAAAGGCAAAGCCGCGTGGAGTCCAGGTAAACATGAGATTGTATTGATTACAGACCAACGAACACTCATATCACAAAAGGCTGATATTGTTAAAAGAATGGACTTTGTGTGTGCCATTTAGTTTATTTATTGATCTACCAGAGTTGTAATCACGAACTTTTAAAAAAGATTAAAACTGCTTGTTTTTACGTTATTTTCCATTGTAATGTTAATAAAATATAAAACACCACTGTGCCGACCTTGAAGGGTGACTGTTTTAGGAAATAAAAATGGCACTGGGCTTCTTGTTCTACATCGTCGGTCATGTATCTTTGATTTGTGAGTAAAACAAAACAAAAAACGCTTAACTATAATTTTTTGTTTGTTTGTTGTTATTACCCACAAAGCTACACAACGGGTTGTTTGTGCTCTGTCCATCATGGGTATCGAAACCCGGTTTTTAGCGTCGTAAGCCTGCAAACTTACGGCTGTGCCACTTGGGGGCAACCGCAAAAGATATAACAAAGATTAGCTAGTTCTACATTTTAAAACTGAACGGAACGAAGCATTCAGCAACCTAGATAATTTTGAAGAAGAAGAACACGTTGTATTGTGTATGTATCAAGAGTGATGTATTCTAAAGCACATAAATAAACTATATAATTAGTAAAATAGAATTTATAATGACAAAAACATATTATTTTTACTTTTCACAGCTGATTAATCAATATGTTGTATAAAATCAATTATACCTTTAGGCCAGACAGATCGCTAATTCTAAAGTTATGTCTGTAGTTATTAGCTACTCAGAGTTTAAGATATCGGGCAAACATATGAATAATTCTAAAGGTATGTCTGTAGTTATTAGTTGCTCAGAGTTCGGGATATTATACTGTTCAGGTGCTTATAAACACTATTTCGTGGAGTCCGAAATCAGAGACCAAAAATAAAGGCTAAGACAAAAATGCCACCTGTTTGGTAAAAAGGCACTGGTAATGGAAACTATTGGAGTATTTCCTTTAGTTAAGACTATGTTATATGTTAAGTTTTGAACACCTCACAGGAACATGTATTATGGGTTTTCTTATAATGTGACAGTGAATCCCATTATTCATTGGTAAAAAGAGTAGCTCGAGATTTGGCGGTGGGTGGTGTTGACTAGCTGTCTTCCCTTTAGTCTATCACTTCAAAAGTAGGGACAGATAGTCCTCGAGTAGATTTGCGCGAAATTGAATAAATAAACAAACTCTATTCGTGTTAATGCTAGTATATAATGCTAGTTTTTCTATCAATATTATATTTCCTGATATAGATTTTGTTCTCGATATCAATGCTGACATCACTTTTGACACTGTTCCTCGACTTAAATTCATTATTCTAAGTGCTCGTGTCACCGAGAAGTCAATTAAATGTTCACCTGCAGTCATGCCTCTTTGGAAATCTCATAGTACTTTTTAACTTGACATTTTTAGAAATTTCTTTGAAACCACAATAAAATACTACTCAAATGGACACAAATTAAAAGACATAAAATACTTTAATATACAGTTAAACAACCATATAGCTACACTGCCCATCTTAGAGACACCAAAACTTGTAGTTAAAATGATGAAGTGTTTCCATTAATTTGTCCAATCCCTGTATTTCATTAGTAGTCATTAAACATGAATTGTGTGTGCCCTTATCCTGGTGATGTCTTATAAATAAGTCCTGTATTAGCATTATTAATGTAGTTAGAAGCGTTTACAACGATACTGCATTTAGAAATGTGTTTAATATCCTATCATTTACGTTTTAAATTATTTGTTATTGTTATTTTTTGATATAGAGGAACACTGTTTTTATGTAACTGCCAAAAGAGTTTGTTTGCATCTAAAGCGCAAAGCTACATAGGGGATTATGTGTAATGCGTCCACCACAGGTATATAAACTCGATTTTTAGCGTTATAAAGCCTTCAGACTTACAGCTGTACCACCGAAGGGCTGCCAAAGTAGAATGAAAAATTCAAAGGTTGCTTTATAACAGTACTCCAATGTGTGATAGAATTGATGGGATGGTACACGTAGTTCGTGTGTGTACTGACTTTTGTGCACAATGCCAGGTAAACAATTTCAGTTACAAATAAATAGGGCAATAGGTATTTTATAGCTTGGTATGGCCTGGTGGTTGGGACGCTCAATTCACAATCTGAAGATCACGGGATCGAAAACCGTCACCGAACATGCTCCCCTTTCAGCCATGGGGCGTTATAATGTGACAGTAAATCCCACTATTCATTGATAATGAATAATTAGGAAAGTGCAGATAGCTCTCATGTAGCTTTGCACGAAATTCAACAAACAAACCAGACCTTGAAATTTTAATACCAAAACATTTTCTTCACTTTTGATTTTAAATATAAATGTATTACCTTCTCAAAAATCTTTCTTCGCTATGATTCTGTATAGACAGATTTTAGTTACACACACTGGCCACCATAATTACTAATACTTCGTTCCAGTTATGATTCATTTTATGAGAGCCAAGGAAATTGTATCGAATCCACAAATCACTGACTTACAGGAGATTCTCACGACCAATATATTTTGATTTCGTATGATTTATACTTAGAAGCACCCCACTAACAATAAGTGAGCACTTAATCTTTGTAACAAAATAGTCGAGAAGATTCTTATTTATTTACTAGATGGCGCTTTTATATGCATTTATACACATGAAGCATAAACAAAAACACAAAAGCTACTAAAAATCATAGCATTCTAAATTATTTTGTATACATATTTAAATGATACAAATCTATAATATTACGTGTTTTTATAAGTTTACATGTGAAACCACACACCAGTCCTTACATGTAATCTTAAATAATTTTCACAGGTGAATGTCAACAAATCAAACGTCTCCTATAAGAGATGCTTAACAGATTAGATTTCCTGTAGACTGAAGACAAAAAAAAACAGATTTCTATATGAATTATATAGATGACAAGAGATACTGGGCGCTTTTTTTTATATTGAATGAATCGCAAATGGAAACTTAACATAACGACAATAGTTCAGATGAAAAGAAGTTTTGAGCGTTAAAACATATATTATGACAGATTACAAGTACCTCAGTGTTAAGTTAAAAAAGATATACATACACAAATGCCAGAATGTTATGTGCTAAAGTACAGAAATTTATAAAGGTGTCTGCCACTTTTGAGAAAAAGGAAGATAGATAATAAAGTTCTACTTGAAGGTATGTTTGAAAATGTTTGTAATTCTCGATGAAAATGGTGCATTTTGTAGGTATCTGAAGCTGTATTTACACTTTTTAGATGTGTTTTATACACACATGAGTGTAATTTAGAGATCGCATCACCCCTGCCTATGCGCACGAAAACACAATATAATATAAGCGCCTGTTTTAACATCCGCTAACTTCTTTCTCACGATAGAACTATAATGAATTATCTCTGTAATATATATTATTCATTGTCCATAAGACAAACAAAACACTCTTGGTATTTTAACGTATGGCGTGTATATCATAACTGAAAAACGTAGTCTACGGAGAATATGTGCTTCAGTAGCACGAGATAAAACTTAAGTTACTTTAAAGTCTGAGACAGGTGATAAACATGTAAAGGAGTGCGTAGCACGAGCTGGTTTAAATTACAGCTACAAAATTAACTTAATAGCATCGTTGACGAAAGATAAGAACTCAAACTGAAACCAGATAAAATTCACACTTGAGTTATCTAAAAGGTACTGACTAAGTAATGTATGTGTATCAATAATCTAAACCAAAAGGGGGAGGGGAGGTGTGAGTAACATGATTTGAAAACAAATTATTTAGCCCGTGATATAATCAGTTTAAAAAAGTGTAATGTAAGATAACTAAAAAACATAGTTCAAGTAAAACTGTATAATATGAATTAAGGCTTTAGTACAGTTTTGAGCATAGAGTATATGTAAAGCAACATAGTATCTATTAAAGCAGCTGTCATGTCTGCTGAAATTAAACTGACCTAATTATAGTCTCTCTGAAAACGTTGCTATTCTCAAATTATTTCTGAGATAAAGAATATTTAAAGGATTATTCATAGTGGCATTGACCATTTTTATCACCATCTAATAGCTAGGAAAATTCATTTAACTGAAATCTTTGTAATTTATAACTAAATTATAAGATTTGCCAACCTTAAATTCAAGATACTAATCAAGAAGTCATGTCAACCGAAAATTGTTACATTATTTTAAATATGGTATTGGATACACCTGACTCTACACCTTAAAACACAAACAGTCACAAGTTCTCAGAAAATTCTAAACAAGAAAATTAACACAGGTAATTATAATGTATCAAATATCTGCATTCACTAATTGATACCGACAGTTTACCATTGTAAGGTAATTAAAACTTCATTGTTGACCTGAACTTTAACTTGAGATTATCTCTTCCTGATTTATTCTTATCCTGAAGAGATTCATACTTAAAGCATACATGGTTCAAAAAAATGATTAGCATAATACGTTTATTTGTGTGTTTCGTATGTTTATTTTGTAGTTTAATATTACTGTCGTTATTTTCTGTTCGATGTCGGTTTCAGAAGCAACTCATTTCTTAATTGCTTAAAGGCATGCATCAGTTTCATCGAACACTTGTCTAACACGCGGCTTTTACTGATTTCTTTAACCTTATTGGCTTTTCAAGTGATGGCGCACGTGTGAGCAATTGGTTGGTGTTGGTCTCAAGAGGCGGTGCGTGTACAGCACGAGCCACTAACATCCGGTCTTCGTGCCTTTACACCTGGCTGATGCGTTATGGTAAGTTCCCCGGGGACTGATACCATATTTTACCGTTCGCACCGCGTTTGATCACTTGGGAACCTTTGCTCTGTCTCCCAGTGGTGAGTAGAATTCGATTTGTGATTTGTAAACTTTGACCTCCACAAGTGACCTATAAGGTCATGGAGAATATCGACTTATCTAACCTCAATAGACAGTTCTTGGAGCAACATCTCCATCAGTTGGAACCACAGCTGACTTTTTCCAACACTCAGCCGACCAGGAAAACCTACGACACAAGCGGCGACGCCGGAAATGTCACGATCAAATGATTCACCAAAGGCTGGCCGCAAACCTTCGCGAGCGTCGCCGTATGCAGTCTATCAATGATGCCTTTGAGGGCCTCCGAGCTCATATTCCAACTCTTCCTTATGAAAAACGTCTCTCTAAAGTAGACACTCTTAGGTTAGCCATTGGCTATATTGGCTTCCTAAGTGAACTGGTCAACTCGGGTCGCCACCCTGCGGATGCTTTACAAAATCAAGACAACGAGCAACCTAAGAAAATAATTATCCAGTGCCATAGAGGTAAGCTAACATGTAATTATATGCTTCGTTACTGGCATACACTGCATTTGATTTGGAAATAAATGGGTTTTATTCTTTGTAAGATATATAAGTTTATGGGTATCATTTTCAATATATCTGTTGAACATCCGTAAAGAATTGGCACGTGTTTTAATGTACGTGTACTATGCATGTCTTATATATAATTATTATTATGGATACAAGCTGACTGGGCTGTGACAGTTAGGCTTATGTTTCTCCATCTTCACTACACGAACAGTTCGTTATATGTTCAGTAAGAAGAATATATCTAAGTTTTATTACAACCCTGAATTGATCACAGAAACACCTTTTCTCTTTCTCTCACTTGGTTGCAAAGTCACAGCGACTACTACAGAAATAAACTACAATAACGTTATAAAAATTAAGATTGAACATTGAAACGGACAGTCGTAAGTTTTTGATGGCTGTATTTGATATGAATGTATATATATGTATCCAATCTCAGTATAGTGAGTGTTATGGTCTATTAGTTCCCTCTTTATTAAGGTTTATTTTATAATTTTTTAGTGAATACTGAATTATACAAAAAAGACGAGTATTTTTGTATAAGTCACATATCTGTATTTACAGTTTCACTTCTTCTCCATAATCACTTCATTTGAACATTCTACAACTATTAAAAAAATGCATATGCCTCTGTTAAGCTCAACTTTCTAACATGCCACAAAACCTGTTTTTTCATAAGTCTTAATATGTACTAATAGAAAAATTACATCGTTTCGGCAAATTTACATCTTTCTTCTTCAGTTTTCATGTAAAAAAAAAAACTTTAACTCAGAAATGCTAGCTATTTTTCAACTACTTTGAATAATAGTGTTTCTGCAAACTTAGGTCTTTCTTATACAGTATTATACTTTAAAAGAACCGACAACAGCTGCCAAACTGTTAGTTATCGCGACTGTGTTGGACTTACCGTATTCTCTATTATTTATGTGATTAATGCATTTAATGTTTATATTGGTCCTAATACAAAAAAAAGTAAAATTTTGTTACATTTATATTTTTGAATATTTTGTCCAATGTTTACTTTTATAAAATATTTGCCTCTAGAATTTCTTATATATTTTTTATTGTCTATATAATTTAGAGTCTCTAAGTATTCCAAGTATGACTTTTTCCGATACAAATAAGCTTCAGCAGTGAAGCTAAATGATAAACTGATAGAGAACGAGTTTATTATTTGAGTTTACAATAAATTTGAAGATCTAAAGTCAAACGTATTTATAAAGTTCATAAACATTTTGACAATTCAAAATCAAATTATTCTGATTACCCACTTAACAGAGGGGGGGGGAGTTTTGGGTATAATAAACCCTGAAATTTCTTCCGTCGCGACAAGAAAAAAGGAGAAGAGAGAAAATAAGGGAGAGAGACAAAGGCAACCTTTTTTTCCCCTCTAAAGCATGCGTTATTTATATTATACACATAGTTATCATATATTTATTTCGTATTGCATATACGTATTTTTCATGTAGTATATTTTTACTATATTACTACTCTGTGTTTTGAAATATTTTTGTAATGAGGCTTCCCCATCGCAATTGTTAAAAAATTAGAATTCATTTTTCCAGAAAAGAGAAATACTCAAAATGTTAAAAATAAACCATACGGTACTGGAGTGGGGGTGGTGGAAACGTTATATTTTACTGGGGATATTTTTCTACACTCAGAAATCCCAGCTATGGCCCTGTTTATTGTAGTATCTAAGACGCTCATACAACTTCGGTTTCATAACTAGGAAGTACAAAGGCTATCGACTATTGTTATTTATAACACAAAAGAGTGCTTCTTGCTGGGAATGATTTAAATAATTTTGTATAGAGAACTTAAGGAAATTTTCATTTCCGTTTTTAACTTTCAAATGCGCATAACCAATGAAACGGCTCTGTATTCTTAAACAGGAAGTACCCACCTGAGATGTAAGAAATTAGGAAATCCGTATACCACATGTGAACCAAGAAATATGAATAAAATAGACTCTTAAAAAGCAAAAAAACTTTTATAAATTTTTGCGAGAGAATGTTTAATTTATATCTTAAACTCTGCAATAGAATAAAGTACGTTAAATTCTATCAACATTTAAAAGACATACAGGATATGAGTCAGTAACCTTGTGCTCGTCAATCCAGCATGCACTTCCGCTAACACCCTACTTCCCATCTTTTTCGTGCGAATGAAAGCCAAGAAGTAATTTTACATTCTCAAACCACTTTAGCATTCCTGTATAATTTAGAATATGCATGCACATTCATCGTCTATCTGTAATTAGCATATCTTTATGTGTGTGTATCGGAAATACAAGCTAATCTATAATGTAAAAGCCAAAAGCTTTGCTTCGATCGTTATTATTTGTACTCTAAGCAAAAATAAGATAGTTTGTTTCGTAACAGATACAGATTGGAATCGTGTCTTTAGGTTTAATGCTTACTCAAAGAATGTATAAATAAAAATTTTGAAAACTTAAAACCTCGAAATTTTTGTGGTATTCAGAATCTCATGAGGCTTCTTTGAATCCTTTTAAGCGGGAATTTGGAAATCATCTTTATATTCAACAAAGAGGGAATCAAGAGGATAAGACGCAAGATCTTGCTTCACAAGGGAAAAAAAGTGGGTTTTATAACCCATTACTCAGTATAAGAAGGCTGCAGTCTTTTGACTCTCAATACAAATAAATAGTGTTTATTGTACTTAGAAACACTAAATGTTTTGTTGTAACACCTAAGATTTTTCATCCAGAAATGTGTTCTCACGCACAAGTCGATTCCTGTTCACTTTGGGTGGGTTTCGCGAAAACGACTACTGGTATATATATATATATATTTACGTTCTTACGAATACCATACTCGACGGTGACATTTGAAAATAAATATATTTTAATTATTTGCTCGATATGTTGTCTGATCCGATCTCAAAACTAGCCACAGCACAGATGCCTACATCAAACTTCGTTAGTACTTATTTGTAGTTTACTATTTTTGCAAAAAAAAAGAAAGAAATCATTTGGGGAAACTTCGAGAAAGGGAAACGAAATGCGGGAAGGGAGGTGTTCTTGGAATATCTGTTCTTATAGAAACTTTCCAGAGGAAGATAAAAAGCCCAGCGGAAGATCAACATCAAATCTATATGTTGTCGCCTACCGTCAGACTTGATAATGAAACTGGCCAGATCAACCCTAATCTGGCTAATGTCATAATTAATGAAGCTAAACACACAAACTCGTTCGTATTTTGGTCTCCACTTATAAACTTTTTCAAACAGGATGTCAGCTCCTCACTTGGAGTTATCTTCAGGCAAACTGTATTATTGTTCTTCAGGTGATACTGTTTTTTTTAAATTCATGAACCTTGATGTGCCTTGCTACAACACGGGGATAAAATGATCGTTCAAGGTATTTGGCTTAGTTAAGTAAGCTTTAAATATCCTTGAATCATAACAATACATATTCAGCAGTACCAGCAACCCTTCATGAACCTAATTCAACTAAGCTGCAGCGAGTTATTTCTATAATTATTATTTTTCTTTTTTAATGCAGTAGTAAAACTATGATTGTTTGGTAGGAAAAAAGCGATCTTTAAAATGTTTATGATTCAATAATGTAGGACAAGTACAAAATGTTTTAGAACAATTAAAAGCACTGCGGTGAAGAGGAACATTACTAACGACATACTCTCGTTGAGTAATAAAATACGAGTTTTCACACCGTGAGGATGATGTCACTTTTAATACATTATAGAATATGGCTCATTCTGCTGTAGTTATGAACAAATGAAAAGTTGATTGTTGACGGGAGCCATAATGGATAATAGAATATTGTGTGGGAAAGGTTGACGTTTTAAAAACATAAAATCTATGGTTGTTGGAGTCCATCGTGGACTATTCTCAACCAGTGTAGACGGTAACTGGAATCCACCGTGGACAATTCTCAGTGTATGTAGACAGTTGTTGGATTCCACCGTGGACAGTTCTCAGTGGGTGTACACAATTGTTCGATTACATCGTGGACTACCCTCAACCAGTGTAGACGGTAGCTGGAATCCACCGTGGACAATTCTCAATGTGTATAGACGGTAGTTGGTGTCCAATGTGGACAAAAAATGCTTTAAGAAATTCACTATTAATAATAATGAACAATTTATGACTAAAAAAGACATTAGTGAGTATTTAGATTATTTACATAGTATATATGTCATCACTCCTGGCAATAAAGAAGCTAACAACTTTGTTTTCATTTGTAAAATAAAATAAAAATATTTTACAGCTTTATGTAAAGAACTTTGGTTTATATGAAACCTTAAAACCTTCGGGTAACAAGGTGAACAAAACTTTTAAAACCGATAGAGTAACTTTATCAGACAATTAAAGAGAGAAGTGGTGTTAATACGTTAATTATCGTTAGTAATTCCATCGAATCTAAAGATAAAATTAAAGGCTTTGAGGCTAAAACAACAGAAACATTTGATTTTAGTAATTTGTACAACTGGCACTTTTTATCAGCAGTTTCAAGATATTCTAACAATTCTGGTAAACTAATGCTTTGCGTTAGTAAATACAAGTGTTTATATGACAATATCACTCATAAAACTTACCAGTGTTTCACACTAAACAAATGCTTGGAAGCCATTTGTTTTATTACACGTGTACAAAACGGCCAATATATCTTCCAACAAATACAGGTAATATGTATGGAAGGTAACTTCATGCCACAAGTTGCAGACTTAGTTATTCGAAAAAAATCCAAAAAAAATCGTAGTAATAGAAACCACGATAAAGCCCTGTACGTCAATCGCATTTATATATATATACATATTAGTCTTATAGCTCATTACTCAGGTTTTCTCAACATAGCCGAACAGATTTATTCATCAAAACTTACCTTGTAAAAAGCTCTTGTACTAAGAACAAAACACGTTGCGTGTACTTTGATAACAACATCGTTTATCAAACATTCTAGATTTTACTAATTACTTTTATTGTAATATTTGTTATTTTTGTAGCTTCGTTTTCGAAGTCTTATTATTATCATTGTTATTTATTTTTTATTTTTTGAATCGCGTTTACTTTTCGGCTGTTACAGAAGATCTAACTTTAATTAGTACTTCCTGTTGCCTGCTCCATCTGTTTCCTTAAGTGACAGTCGGATTATTTGTGTCAGACACACCTCAAGATATGCTTAATATGTTGTGTTTGTTACATTTATCATGGTTATATTTTAAGTATAGTACCAATATTCTAGCTATTTATTGTACGATTCAGATATTAATTTAATTTGTTATTTTTGTATCTTCATAAACATAATTTTTGACTACACCTAAACAGTATCATCTCAGATGTCAGGCTCCTTTAAAGTTGCAACGTCGAAGACGTTTAATGAGTTTTCATTGATCAAAAGACATTCTTAGGGAGGTTATAGAAAGTATTGCGTATACACAGTCATTCTGATATCTTGTAGTCAGACCCGCCAACAGCAGTTCCGGGCTCCAGGGCAGAATAGTTAATGCCCCTTTAGGACGGGACTGCTGACTGTTATGATACGTTTATCCTATTAATATCAGCAGGAAACAGTTAATTACTATTTCTTGCGCATTTAACTTTTAAATTAAAAAACAAAGCGTATCTATCCCATCCGTTCAGGCCCCTTTGAATTGTCGCGCCCTTAGGCAGTTGTTCCCTTTGCCTCTCTTGTCGGTGGACCAACAACACTAAATCAATGACAGTAATTAAAGCTACAACATTTAGTTTTTCTATGCTCCGTAAATTAGTAATACTGTATTATTTCTTTAACGTTACTTTTATTACCAGTATTGGTTAGAATGTTTAATATATCTCGTTCTAGTTTTTATTATTTTTATAGAGACTGTTTTGCATTGTTAGCTTATTATATAGATTTAACGTTAAACTGTTCGAATCTAGTGGGACATTATCGCTAACAACTAGGATACCCAACTGATAAAACAATGCATTCTAATCTTTATAAGTAAGATTAACTAGCTAATCTCCTTACTGGGTTGATTTTTAGTTTTGATCTAAGAAGCTAGCTTGTTGTGATCCGGAATTACTATTAACGGTTGTCGGAATCCAATTCTCAGTTAACTGATACAGTTAATACACAGTAGAAAATGCTTAGAGACGGATCATCTTCCGTAACATATTTCAAGTAATGAGAGTTCTGTACTTTTGAAAAAGCGTCTCGGTTTTTCACTGTACAATAATTAAAGCCCTTTAGGTAAACTTTAGACTTAAAACATTATGAACCGAAATACGTTATTTATGTAACAATCAATGCATGTGCACGTCGCGACACATTCCAGAAATGAATGTGTTAAAAGTTCATATTTTGATTCTTTTTTTTACGTTACTAAAGGAATAAAAATAAACTTTTAAAAATACAAAAATAATACTTTGTAGTTAAGTGTTAGAGAAGTTAAAAGCGAGTGTCGCCAAAATAAGACGAAAAAGTTATTGGGAATATTTTTCAGAGCGTAGAAAGAAGCTGTTGCTAAAAATGTTTACTAAAAATCAAGAAAATCTGTACAACAGGCTTGTTTCTGTAATACACGTGAATTATATTGTAATTAACATCCCCGAAACCGGATCTGTAATACGCTGTAGTGAGAAATCATACATACAGTTCCGTGATATGATATAATGAAAACCCCATAGCCGTTCCAAAAAATATTGTAACGAGAAACCCTGCAACAGATTGCGTAATACATACTAATCAAAAGTCCTGCAACAAGTTGTTAGATACATTTTTTTTTCTTTGGAAAAGTGTTCTCTTAACAATGAAAGATATGCTAAACTCTCTTACGATAATTAAATGAAGAAAAAAAATAATATATATATATATACGTTAAAATTTAGCTACCTTATGCTAAAAAATTTACTAACAATCAAAGAAATAGCATGTTGAAAATTAGAGTTTTTTAACACAGAGAAACTTAACTTCGCAAAAGATCGGAAAATCTGTCATAACATTTGATAGCTACATGATGCGATACAAAGTTGAATAGGATATAGCTTTGGAATTTATGCGTTAAAGTGAGTGGTCTTATTGCACAACGGTAAAAAGGTTTGAGTATCTATATGATATTGAAATGTCCCCCTTTTATCAAATAAAAAAGTGCCAATAAATGTTATTTTCCCTTTTTATCAAATAAAAAAGTGCCAATAAATGTTATTTTCCCTTTTTATCAAATAAAAAAGTGCCAATAAATGTTATTTTCCCTTTTTTATCAAATAAAAAAGTGCCAATAAATGTTATTTTCCCTTTTTATCAAATAAAAAAGTGCCAATAAATGTTATTTTCCCTTTTTATCAAATAAAAAAGTGCCAATAAATGTTATTTTCCCTTTTTATCAAATAAAAAAGTGCCAGTAAATGTTATTTTCCCTTTTTATCAAATAAAAAAGTGCCAGTAAATGTTATTTCCCTTTTTCCCAATAATGACTGAGTGAAATGTGTTCTAGTGTAAGTTTTTTTTTATCTAACAGGAACTTTGGAACCGGTCATCGCAAGTCATCAAGGTATGATTGCTCATTTGAACATGTAATGAAATATATCCTTCACAGTACCACTAACGTATCTTACTGCTGTACAGTTTATCGTAGTTTCTACCTTTTCACCTGTTTTGTATACTTCCTATAAGATTTTTATTATTTATTTTATGTATCCCGATGGGTGATTTTTTATTAAATTGGTTCTGAAACTTTAATCATATTGCTATAAAGAATCATTTATATATACAGACACGTGAGGATAATTGGTTTTTCAAAAAATCGAAGGTAATGATATTATTCAATTTGTTCTAGTAAACAACCAAGGCATTACATGAAGGAAATTTTATTGTATACATATTATGGACGTGTTTATTAAAGTGCTACTTTTATAAGCTCTACAGATGATAGTCATATACTAAATTTTAACCATTTCTTACACAGCAGATAGTTGTAGAATTAACACTATGAAATTAAAAAAAAAGAAATATTTTCCGTAAAACTAAGTAAGCTGATATACTCTTAGATTCTCACCTTGTGACAGTCATTCCTTTTTTACTGTTGTCATTATCATTTGGGATCTTTATAAACTGCCTGTATAGTTTATCGCTGTAGCCTACTATGACATTAATACAATGATCGTGGATCATCTTTATAGATAATTTTGAAAACAGGGCAGTTCCCATTACTCAAGCAAGACATCCCGTATTTTTTCCCCAATAAACATTGAGCAGGAGCGTAAGTAGAAATCTGTAAAGAGGGGTACTACTTTTGGAGGGAAATGTAAATGAGTGGTAAAGCCGTTCTGGGGGTGGGAGTCTGGAGATATGCCCATTCTGAAACTGTTGTAATGTTTATTGAACTTTGTGTGTCTTCGTAGTATTTGAAGCTATTTTTAAACCTTTTAAATATTATTTATATATATATATGGGAGTAATTTAGGGGAGGAGAGGGAAAGTCCGATCGCATCCTCCGCACCTCCTTTACCTTAGCGCATATTGAGTTATAATGGCCAAAGCTTGAATGAATATATATCAACGTTTGGGCCCTAGTTTTTTCAACGCAATATACATGATTAACCAGGACCGCTTTTGAAACATAAATTCCGTTTTCCAAAATATATAGATACATTTAAATCTTGAACACACTTAACTGAAATTACTCTGCAATTTTTTAATATCGTAGACAATATATTTAAGATTTAAATGTATATTTCTATAGAGCTAGTTTTAACCATACCCATCTAGGCAGGATATGGATATAGTTAAAGAAACAACAACACTAACCGAAAAGGTGTCGTAAACACGAAAACAATAGTGGTTGATGAGTAGTTTGTTTAATAAAACGTATATTTCAAGATTTAACAGCTTTGACTTGATTTTAAATGTCTGAGCCATGAAAAAAACGCTAAACTATTTATTATCAACATCACATGTTCTTTTGTTTAATTATAAAATAGCATACAAATGGGGAACTACACCATTCTGTTGAAATTGATACATCTTTTTTTTTTTTGTCGGCATTCTCTGTATTTCTTGATTCACACACACACAATAAAAGCTCGTGGACTTTAATAAAAATCTGAGTCAAAATCTCTTTCGTAACGAAAGTTAGACTGAATGCCTTTAATTAATGATGAAAATCTAAAACGTTCATTAATTACATCCGTTATGGAAGTGTTT